>NC_086377.1:87846349-87879924 GCF_036588685.1 Mytilus trossulus | reverse complement strand
CTAAATATTGAAATTGCTGCCGTCTAAAAGTTCACAGGTTAGCAGCCTTTCTTGTTACTGTCTATGTGGTGCTTATATATAAACATTGTATCACTTCTCAGTAGCTAGATAGAGTTGTAGCTTTTCATCAAATTAAGCAGCAGCTTAAAGTGTTGCTTTGAAATGCAATGATTGCCACTTTATTTGAACTTAAAACAAAAGAGGTGTGCCTTCAGGGGTAGGGTTTGAACGGAGGAATTTAACATAGAAAGCAATGGGACCATGAATTAGTCGTGTCCTTCCTATAAATTTGTGAAAGAAACTCATTTTGTATTTTATCATTTAGCAGATTACTGTCAACAGTTTCAGAAAAGGTATCAATCAAAGGCATTGAAATTCTAGTTTGAACCACATTTTTGGTGTCTTAAGAAGAAAGTAGTTATAAAAGACAGAAAATACACGTCAAGTCTAAACAGTAAGTATACAATTAAGCTGTATTCTAGTATTTTAAAGTTGCATGCAATATGACATAATTATGCACGGGACAAACTATTGAACGGGACAAACTTAAATTGACCTAAAAGTCAATTACAGGAAGTAGTTGGATACTATTCATGATATATACGTATGGTGAAGTTAAGCTTGGCACTGTGTTTAGGGTTCACAGTTACTATACCTCCGATCCGATGCATTTTATAGGTATAGATTAAACGTCCCCTATCATACGTATCACATACTAGTATCTGCTATAACTTGTACGAACTGAGAGTGAGGAGGCTCAGAAGTCAAAACATAATAAGTCTAAATATTGAAATTGCTGCCGTCTAAAAGTTCACAGGTTAGCAGCCTTTCTTGTTACTGTCTATGTGGTGCTTATATATAAACATTGTATCACTTCTCAGTAGCTAGATAGAGTTGTAGCTTTTCATCAAATTAAGCAGCAGCTTAAAGTGTTGCTTTGAAATGCAATGATTGCCACTTTATTTGAACTTAAAACAAAAGAGGTGTGCCTTCAGGGGTAGGGTTTGAACGGAGGAATTTAACATAGAAAGCAATGGGACCATGAATTAGTCGTGTCCTTCCTATAAATTTGCGAAAGAAACTCATTTTGTATTTTATCATTTAGCAGATTACTGTCAACAGTTTCAGAAAAGGTATCAATCAAAGGCATTGAAATTCTAGTTTGAACCACATTTTTGGTGTCTTAAGAAGAAAGTTGTTATAAAAGACAGAAAATACACGTCAAGTCTAAACAGTAAGTATACAATTAAGCTGTATTCTAGTATTTTAAAGTTGCATGCAATATGACATAATTATGCACGGGACAAACTATTGAACGGGACAAACTTAAATTGACCTAAAAGTCAATTACAGGAAGTAGTTGGATACTATTCATGATATATACGTATGGTGAAGTTAAGCTTGGCACTGTGTTTAGGGTTCACAGTTACTATACCTCCGATCCGATGCATTTTATAGGTATAGATTAAACGTCCCCTATCATACGTATCACATACTAGTATCTGCTATAACTTGTACGAACTGAGAGTGAGGAGGCTCAGAAGTCAAAACATAATAAGTCTAAATATTGAAATTGCTGCCGTCTAAAAGTTCACAGGTTAGCAGCCTTTCTTGTTACTGTCTATGTGGTGCTTATATATAAACATTGTATCACTTCTCAGTAGCTAGATAGAGTTGTAGCTTTTCATCAAATTAAGCAGCAGCTTAAAGTGTTGCTTTGAAATGCAATGATTGCCACTTTATTTGAACTTAAAACAAAAGAGGTGTGCCTTCAGGGGTAGGGTTTGAACGGAGGAATTTAACATAGAAAGCAATGGGACCATGAATTAGTCGTGTCCTTCCTATAAATTTGCGAAAGAAACTCATTTTGTATTTTATCATTTAGCAGATTACTGTCAACAGTTTCAGAAAAGGTATCAATCAAAGGCATTGAAATTCTAGTTTGAACCACATTTTTGGTGTCTTAAGAAGAAAGTAGTTATAAAAGACAGAAAATACACGTCAAGTCTAAACAGTAAGTATACAATTAAGCTGTATTCTAGTATTTTAAAGTTGCATGCAATATGACATAATTATGCACGGGACAAACTATTGAACGGGACAAACTTAAATTGACCTAAAAGTCAATTACAGGAAGTAGTTGGATACTATTCATGATATATACGTATGGTGAAGTTAAGCTTGGCACTGTGTTTAGGGTTCACAGTTACTATACCTCCGATCCGATGCATTTTATAGGTATAGATTAAACGTCCCCTATCATACGTATCACATACTAGTATCTGCTATAACTTGTACGAACTGAGAGTGAGGAGGCTCAGAAGTCAAAACATAATAAGTCTAAATATTGAAATTGCTGCCGTCTAAAAGTTCACAGGTTAGCAGCCTTTCTTGTTACTGTCTATGTGGTGCTTATATATAAACATTGTATCACTTCTCAGTAGCTAGATAGAGTTGTAGCTTTTCATCAAATTAAGCAGCAGCTTAAAGTGTTGCTTTGAAATGCAATGATTGCCACTTTATTTGAACTTAAAACAAAAGAGGTGTGCCTTCAGGGGTAGGGTTTGAACGGAGGAATTTAACATAGAAAGCAATGGGACCATGAATTAGTCGTGTCCTTCCTATAAATTTGCGAAAGAAACTCATTTTGTATTTTATCATTTAGCAGATTACTGTCAACAGTTTCAGAAAAGGTATCAATCAAAGGCATTGAAATTCTAGTTTGAACCACATTTTTGGTGTCTTAAGAAGAAAGTTGTTATAAAAGACAGAAAATACACGTCAAGTCTAAACAGTAAGTATACAATTAAGCTGTATTCTAGTATTTTAAAGTTGCATGCAATATGACATAATTATGCACGGGACAAACTATTGAACGGGACAAACTTAAATTGACCTAAAAGTCAATTACAGGAAGTAGTTGGATACTATTCATGATATATACGTATGGTGAAGTTAAGCTTGGCACTGTGTTTAGGGTTCACAGTTACTATACCTCCGATCCGATGCATTTTATAGGTATAGATTAAACGTCCCCTATCATACGTATCACATACTAGTATCTGCTATAACTTGTACGAACTGAGAGTGAGGAGGCTCAGAAGTCAAAACATAATAAGTCTAAATATTGAAATTGCTGCCGTCTAAAAGTTCACAGGTTAGCAGCCTTTCTTGTTACTGTCTATGTGGTGCTTATATATAAACATTGTATCACTTCTCAGTAGCTAGATAGAGTTGTAGCTTTTCATCAAATTAAGCAGCAGCTTAAAGTGTTGCTTTGAAATGCAATGATTGCCACTTTATTTGAACTTAAAACAAAAGAGGTGTGCCTTCAGGGGTAGGGTTTGAACGGAGGAATTTAACATAGAAAGCAATGGGACCATGAATTAGTCGTGTCCTTCCTATAAATTTGCGAAAGAAACTCATTTTGTATTTTATCATTTAGCAGATTACTGTCAACAGTTTCAGAAAAGGTATCAATCAAAGGCATTGAAATTCTAGTTTGAACCACATTTTTGGTGTCTTAAGAAGAAAGTAGTTATAAAAGACAGAAAATACACGTCAAGTCTAAACAGTAAGTATACAATTAAGCTGTATTCTAGTATTTTAAAGTTGCATGCAATATGACATAATTATGCACGGGACAAACTATTGAACGGGACAAACTTAAATTGACCTAAAAGTCAATTACAGGAAGTAGTTGGATACTATTCATGATATATACGTATGGTGAAGTTAAGCTTGGCACTGTGTTTAGGGTTCACAGTTACTATACCTCCGATCCGATGCATTTTATAGGTATAGATTAAACGTCCCCTATCATACGTATCACATACTAGTATCTGCTATAACTTGTACGAACTGAGAGTGAGGAGGCTCAGAAGTCAAAACATAATAAGTCTAAATATTGAAATTGCTGCCGTCTAAAAGTTCACAGGTTAGCAGCCTTTCTTGTTACTGTCTATGTGGTGCTTATATATAAACATTGTATCACTTCTCAGTAGCTAGATAGAGTTGTAGCTTTTCATCAAATTAAGCAGCAGCTTAAAGTGTTGCTTTGAAATGCAATGATTGCCACTTTATTTGAACTTAAAACAAAAGAGGTGTGCCTTCAGGGGTAGGGTTTGAACGGAGGAATTTAACATAGAAAGCAATGGGACCATGAATTAGTCGTGTCCTTCCTATAAATTTGTGAAAGAAACTCATTTTGTATTTTATCATTTAGCAGATTACTGTCAACAGTTTCAGAAAAGGTATCAATCAAAGGCATTGAAATTCTAGTTTGAACCACATTTTTGGTGTCTTAAGAAGAAAGTAGTTATAAAAGACAGAAAATACACGTCAAGTCTAAACAGTAAGTATACAATTAAGCTGTATTCTAGTATTTTAAAGTTGCATGCAATATGACATAATTATGCACGGGACAAACTATTGAACGGGACAAACTTAAATTGACCTAAAAGTCAATTACAGGAAGTAGTTGGATACTATTCATGATATATACGTATGGTGAAGTTAAGCTTGGCACTGTGTTTAGGGTTCACAGTTACTATACCTCCGATCCGATGCATTTTATAGGTATAGATTAAACGTCCCCTATCATACGTATCACATACTAGTATCTGCTATAACTTGTACGAACTGAGAGTGAGGAGGCTCAGAAGTCAAAACATAATAAGTCTAAATATTGAAATTGCTGCCGTCTAAAAGTTCACAGGTTAGCAGCCTTTCTTGTTACTGTCTATGTGGTGCTTATATATAAACATTGTATCACTTCTCAGTAGCTAGATAGAGTTGTAGCTTTTCATCAAATTAAGCAGCAGCTTAAAGTGTTGCTTTGAAATGCAATGATTGCCACTTTATTTGAACTTAAAACAAAAGAGGTGTGCCTTCAGGGGTAGGGTTTGAACGGAGGAATTTAACATAGAAAGCAATGGGACCATGAATTAGTCGTGTCCTTCCTATAAATTTGCGAAAGAAACTCATTTTGTATTTTATCATTTAGCAGATTACTGTCAACAGTTTCAGAAAAGGTATCAATCAAAGGCATTGAAATTCTAGATTGAACCACATTTTTGGTGTCTTAAGAAGAAAGTAGTTATAAAAGACAGAAAATACACGTCAAGTCTAAACAGTAAGTATACAATTAAGCTGTATTCTAGTATTTTAAAGTTGCATGCAATATGACATAATTATGCACGGGACAAACTATTGAACGGGACAAACTTAAATTGACCTAAAAGTCAATTACAGGAAGTAGTTGGATACTATTCATGATATATACGTATGGTGAAGTTAAGCTTGGCACTGTGTTTAGGGTTCACAGTTACTATACCTCCGATCCGATGCATTTTATAGGTATAGATTAAACGTCCCCTATCATACGTATCACATACTAGTATCTGCTATAACTTGTACGAACTGAGAGTGAGGAGGCTCAGAAGTCAAAACATAATAAGTCTAAATATTGAAATTGCTGCCGTCTAAAAGTTCACAGGTTAGCAGCCTTTCTTGTTACTGTCTATGTGGTGCTTATATATAAACATTGTATCACTTCTCAGTAGCTAGATAGAGTTGTAGTTTTTCATCAAATTAAGCAGCAGCTTAAAGTGTTGCTTTGAAATGCAATGATTGCCACTTTATTTGAACTTAAAACAAAAGAGGTGTGCCTTCAGGGGTAGGGTTTGAACGGAGGAATTTAACATAGAAAGCAATGGGACCATGAATTAGTCGTGTCCTTCCTATAAATTTGCGAAAGAAACTCATTTTGTATTTTATCATTTAGCAGATTACTGTCAACAGTTTCAGAAAAGGTATCAATCAAAGGCATTGAAATTCTAGTTTGAACCACATTTTTGGTGTCTTAAGAAGAAAGTAGTTATAAAAGACAGAAAATACACGTCAAGTCTAAACAGTAAGTATACAATTAAGCTGTATTCTAGTATTTTAAAGTTGCATGCAATATGACATAATTATGCACGGGACAAACTATTGAACGGGACAAACTTAAATTGACCTAAAAGTCAATTACAGGAAGTAGTTGGATACTATTCATGATATATACGTATGGTGAAGTTAAGCTTGGCACTGTGTTTAGGGTTCACAGTTACTATACCTCCGATCCGATGCATTTTATAGGTATAGATTAAACGTCCCCTATCATACGTATCACATACTAGTATCTGCTATAACTTGTACGAACTGAGAGTGAGGAGGCTCAGAAGTCAAAACATAATAAGTCTAAATATTGAAATTGCTGCCGTCTAAAAGTTCACAGGTTAGCAGCCTTTCTTGTTACTGTCTATGTGGTGCTTATATATAAACATTGTATCACTTCTCAGTAGCTAGATAGAGTTGTAGCTTTTCATCAAATTAAGCAGCAGCTTAAAGTGTTGCTTTGAAATGCAATGATTGCCACTTTATTTGAACTTAAAACAAAAGAGGTGTGCCTTCAGGGGTAGGGTTTGAACGGAGGAATTTAACATAGAAAGCAATGGGACCATGAATTAGTCGTGTCCTTCCTATAAATTTGTGAAAGAAACTCATTTTGTATTTTATCATTTAGCAGATTACTGTCAACAGTTTCAGAAAAGGTATCAATCAAAGGCATTGAAATTCTAGTTTGAACCACATTTTTGGTGTCTTAAGAAGAAAGTAGTTATAAAAGACAGAAAATACACGTCAAGTCTAAACAGTAAGTATACAATTAAGCTGTATTCTAGTATTTTAAAGTTGCATGCAATATGACATAATTATGCACGGGACAAACTATTGAACGGGACAAACTTAAATTGACCTAAAAGTCAATTACAGGAAGTAGTTGGATACTATTCATGATATATACGTATGGTGAAGTTAAGCTTGGCACTGTGTTTAGGGTTCACAGTTACTATACCTCCGATCCGATGCATTTTATAGGTATAGATTAAACGTCCCCTATCATACGTATCACATACTAGTATCTGCTATAACTTGTACGAACTGAGAGTGAGGAGGCTCAGAAGTCAAAACATAATAAGTCTAAATATTGAAATTGCTGCCGTCTAAAAGTTCACAGGTTAGCAGCCTTTCTTGTTACTGTCTATGTGGTGCTTATATATAAACATTGTATCACTTCTCAGTAGCTAGATAGAGTTGTAGCTTTTCATCAAATTAAGCAGCAGCTTAAAGTGTTGCTTTGAAATGCAATGATTGCCACTTTATTTGAACTTAAAACAAAAGAGGTGTGCCTTCAGGGGTAGGGTTTGAACGGAGGAATTTAACATAGAAAGCAATGGGACCATGAATTAGTCGTGTCCTTCCTATAAATTTGCGAAAGAAACTCATTTTGTATTTTATCATTTAGCAGATTACTGTCAACAGTTTCAGAAAAGGTATCAATCAAAGGCATTGAAATTCTAGTTTGAACCACATTTTTGGTGTCTTAAGAAGAAAGTTGTTATAAAAGACAGAAAATACACGTCAAGTCTAAACAGTAAGTATACAATTAAGCTGTATTCTAGTATTTTAAAGTTGCATGCAATATGACATAATTATGCACGGGACAAACTATTGAACGGGACAAACTTAAATTGACCTAAAAGTCAATTACAGGAAGTAGTTGGATACTATTCATGATATATACGTATGGTGAAGTTAAGCTTGGCACTGTGTTTAGGGTTCACAGTTACTATACCTCCGATCCGATGCATTTTATAGGTATAGATTAAACGTCCCCTATCATACGTATCACATACTAGTATCTGCTATAACTTGTACGAACTGAGAGTGAGGAGGCTCAGAAGTCAAAACATAATAAGTCTAAATATTGAAATTGCTGCCGTCTAAAAGTTCACAGGTTAGCAGCCTTTCTTGTTACTGTCTATGTGGTGCTTATATATAAACATTGTATCACTTCTCAGTAGCTAGATAGAGTTGTAGCTTTTCATCAAATTAAGCAGCAGCTTAAAGTGTTGCTTTGAAATGCAATGATTGCCACTTTATTTGAACTTAAAACAAAAGAGGTGTGCCTTCAGGGGTAGGGTTTGAACGGAGGAATTTAACATAGAAAGCAATGGGACCATGAATTAGTCGTGTCCTTCCTATAAATTTGCGAAAGAAACTCATTTTGTATTTTATCATTTAGCAGATTACTGTCAACAGTTTCAGAAAAGGTATCAATCAAAGGCATTGAAATTCTAGTTTGAACCACATTTTTGGTGTCTTAAGAAGAAAGTAGTTATAAAAGACAGAAAATACACGTCAAGTCTAAACAGTAAGTATACAATTAAGCTGTATTCTAGTATTTTAAAGTTGCATGCAATATGACATAATTATGCACGGGACAAACTATTGAACGGGACAAACTTAAATTGACCTAAAAGTCAATTACAGGAAGTAGTTGGATACTATTCATGATATATACGTATGGTGAAGTTAAGCTTGGCACTGTGTTTAGGGTTCACAGTTACTATACCTCCGATCCGATGCATTTTATAGGTATAGATTAAACGTCCCCTATCATACGTATCACATACTAGTATCTGCTATAACTTGTACGAACTGAGAGTGAGGAGGCTCAGAAGTCAAAACATAATAAGTCTAAATATTGAAATTGCTGCCGTCTAAAAGTTCACAGGTTAGCAGCCTTTCTTGTTACTGTCTATGTGGTGCTTATATATAAACATTGTATCACTTCTCAGTAGCTAGATAGAGTTGTAGCTTTTCATCAAATTAAGCAGCAGCTTAAAGTGTTGCTTTGAAATGCAATGATTGCCACTTTATTTGAACTTAAAACAAAAGAGGTGTGCCTTCAGGGGTAGGGTTTGAACGGAGGAATTTAACATAGAAAGCAATGGGACCATGAATTAGTCGTGTCCTTCCTATAAATTTGCGAAAGAAACTCATTTTGTATTTTATCATTTAGCAGATTACTGTCAACAGTTTCAGAAAAGGTATCAATCAAAGGCATTGAAATTCTAGTTTGAACCACATTTTTGGTGTCTTAAGAAGAAAGTTGTTATAAAAGACAGAAAATACACGTCAAGTCTAAACAGTAAGTATACAATTAAGCTGTATTCTAGTATTTTAAAGTTGCATGCAATATGACATAATTATGCACGGGACAAACTATTGAACGGGACAAACTTAAATTGACCTAAAAGTCAATTACAGGAAGTAGTTGGATACTATTCATGATATATACGTATGGTGAAGTTAAGCTTGGCACTGTGTTTAGGGTTCACAGTTACTATACCTCCGATCCGATGCATTTTATAGGTATAGATTAAACGTCCCCTATCATACGTATCACATACTAGTATCTGCTATAACTTGTACGAACTGAGAGTGAGGAGGCTCAGAAGTCAAAACATAATAAGTCTAAATATTGAAATTGCTGCCGTCTAAAAGTTCACAGGTTAGCAGCCTTTCTTGTTATACTGTCTATGTGGTGCTTATATATAAACATTGTATCACTTCTCAGTAGCTAGATAGAGTTGTAGCTTTTCATCAAATTAAGCAGCAGCTTAAAGTGTTGCTTTGAAATGCAATGATTGCCACTTTATTTGAACTTAAAACAAAAGAGGTGTGCCTTCAGGGGTAGGGTTTGAACGGAGGAATTTAACATAGAAAGCAATGGGACCATGAATTAGTCGTGTCCTTCCTATAAATTTGCGAAAGAAACTCATTTTGTATTTTATCATTTAGCAGATTACTGTCAACAGTTTCAGAAAAGGTATCAATCAAAGGCATTGAAATTCTAGTTTGAACCACATTTTTGGTGTCTTAAGAAGAAAGTAGTTATAAAAGACAGAAAATACACGTCAAGTCTAAACAGTAAGTATACAATTAAGCTGTATTCTAGTATTTTAAAGTTGCATGCAATATGACATAATTATGCACGGGACAAACTATTGAACGGGACAAACTTAAATTGACCTAAAAGTCAATTACAGGAAGTAGTTGGATACTATTCATGATATATACGTATGGTGAAGTTAAGCTTGGCACTGTGTTTAGGGTTCACAGTTACTATACCTCCGATCCGATGCATTTTATAGGTATAGATTAAACGTCCCCTATCATACGTATCACATACTAGTATCTGCTATAACTTGTACGAACTGAGAGTGAGGAGGCTCAGAAGTCAAAACATAATAAGTCTAAATATTGAAATTGCTGCCGTCTAAAAGTTCACAGGTTAGCAGCCTTTCTTGTTACTGTCTATGTGGTGCTTATATATAAACATTGTATCACTTCTCAGTAGCTAGATAGAGTTGTAGCTTTTCATCAAATTAAGCAGCAGCTTAAAGTGTTGCTTTGAAATGCAATGATTGCCACTTTATTTGAACTTAAAACAAAAGAGGTGTGCCTTCAGGGGTAGGGTTTGAACGGAGGAATTTAACATAGAAAGCAATGGGACCATGAATTAGTCGTGTCCTTCCTATAAATTTGCGAAAGAAACTCATTTTGTATTTTATCATTTAGCAGATTACTGTCAACAGTTTCAGAAAAGTTATCAATCAAAGGCATTGAAATTCTAGTTTGAACCACATTTTTGGTGTCTTAAGAAGAAAGTAGTTATAAAAGACAGAAAATACACGTCAAGTCTAAACAGTAAGTATACAATTAAGCTGTATTCTAGTATTTTAAAGTTGCATGCAATATGACATAATTATGCACGGGACAAACTATTGAACGGGACAAACTTAAATTGACCTAAAAGTCAATTACAGGAAGTAGTTGGATACTATTCATGATATATACGTATGGTGAAGTTAAGCTTGGCACTGTGTTTAGGGTTCACAGTTACTATACCTCCGATCCGATGCATTTTATAGGTATAGATTAAACGTCCCCTATCATACGTATCACATACTAGTATCTGCTATAACTTGTACGAACTGAGAGTGAGGAGGCTCAGAAGTCAAAACATAATAAGTCTAAATATTGAAATTGCTGCCGTCTAAAAGTTCACAGGTTAGCAGCCTTTCTTGTTACTGTCTATGTGGTGCTTATATATAAACATTGTATCACTTCTCAGTAGCTAGATAGAGTTGTAGCTTTTCATCAAATTAAGCAGCAGCTTAAAGTGTTGCTTTGAAATGCAATGATTGCCACTTTATTTGAACTTAAAAC
Organism: Mytilus trossulus; assembly: GCF_036588685.1. Classification (NCBI taxonomy): domain Eukaryota; kingdom Metazoa; phylum Mollusca; class Bivalvia; order Mytilida; family Mytilidae; genus Mytilus; species Mytilus trossulus. The sequence continues at coordinate 87,868,806 of NC_086377.1, read as the reverse complement.
AAAAGAGGTGTGCCTTCAGGGGTAGGGTTTGAACGGAGGAATTTAACATAGAAAGCAATGGGACCATGAATTAGTCGTGTCCTTCCTATAAATTTGCGAAAGAAACTCATTTTGTATTTTATCATTTAGCAGATTACTGTCAACAGTTTCAGAAAAGGTATCAATCAAAGGCATTGAAATTCTAGTTTGAACCACATTTTTGGTGTCTTAAGAAGAAAGTAGTTATAAAAGACAGAAAATACACGTCAAGTCTAAACAGTAAGTATACAATTAAGCTGTATTCTAGTATTTTAAAGTTGCATGCAATATGACATAATTATGCACGGGACAAACTATTGAACGGGACAAACTTAAATTGACCTAAAAGTCAATTACAGGAAGTAGTTGGATACTATTCATGATATATACGTATGGTGAAGTTAAGCTTGGCACTGTGTTTAGGGTTCACAGTTACTATACCTCCGATCCGATGCATTTTATAGGTAGTAGATTAAACGTCCCCTATCATACGTATCACATACTAGTATCTGCTATAACTTGTACGAACTGAGAGTGAGGAGGCTCAGAAGTCAAAACATAATAAGTCTAAATATTGAAATTGCTGCCGTCTAAAAGTTCACAGGTTAGCAGCCTTTCTTGTTACTGTCTATGTGGTGCTTATATATAAACATTGTATCACTTCTCAGTAGCTAGATAGAGTTGTAGCTTTTCATCAAATTAAGCAGCAGCTTAAAGTGTTGCTTTGAAATGCAATGATTGCCACTTTATTTGAACTTAAAACAAAAGAGGTGTGCCTTCAGGGGTAGGGTTTGAACGGAGGAATTTAACATAGAAAGCAATGGGACCATGAATTAGTCGTGTCCTTCCTATAAATTTGCGAAAGAAACTCATTTTGTATTTTATCATTTAGCAGATTACTGTCAACAGTTTCAGAAAAGGTATCAATCAAAGGCATTGAAATTCTAGTTTGAACCACATTTTTGGTGTCTTAAGAAGAAAGTTGTTATAAAAGACAGAAAATACACGTCAAGTCTAAATAGTAAGTATACAATTAAGCTGTATTCTAGTATTTTAAAGTTGCATGCAATATGACATAATTATGCACGGGACAAACTATTGAACGGGACAAACTTAAATTGACCTAAAAGTCAATTACAGGAAGTAGTTGGATACTATTCATGATATATACGTATGGTGAAGTTAAGCTTGGCACTGTGTTTAGGGTTCACAGTTACTATACCTCCGATCCGATGCATTTTATAGGTATAGATTAAACGTCCCCTATCATACGTATCACATACTAGTATCTGCTATAACTTGTACGAACTGAGAGTGAGGAGGCTCAGAAGTCCAAAACATAATAAGTCTAAATATTGAAATTGCTGCCGTCTAAAAGTTCACAGGTTAGCAGCCTTTCTTGTTACTGTCTATGTGGTGCTTATATATAAACATTGTATCACTTCTCAGTAGCTAGATAGAGTTGTAGCTTTTCATCAAATTAAGCAGCAGCTTAAAGTGTTGCTTTGAAATGCAATGATTGCCACTTTATTTGAACTTAAAACAAAAGAGGTGTGCCTTCAGGGGTAGGGTTTGAACGGAGGAATTTAACATAGAAAGCAATGGGACCATGAATTAGTCGTGTCCTTCCTATAAATTTGCGAAAGAAACTCATTTTGTATTTTATCATTTAGCAGATTACTGTCAACAGTTTCAGAAAAGGTATCAATCAAAGGCATTGAAATTCTAGTTTGAACCACATTTTTGGTGTCTTAAGAAGAAAGTAGTTATAAAAGACAGAAAATACACGTCAAGTCTAAACAGTAAGTATACAATTAAGCTGTATTCTAGTATTTTAAAGTTGCATGCAATATGACATAATTATGCACGGGACAAACTATTGAACGGGACAAACTTAAATTGACCTAAAAGTCAATTACAGGAAGTAGTTGGATACTATTCATGATATATACGTATGGTGAAGTTAAGCTTGGCACTGTGTTTAGGGTTCACAGTTACTATACCTCCGATCCGATGCATTTTATAGGTATAGATTAAACGTCCCCTATCATACGTATCACATACTAGTATCTGCTATAACTTGTACGAACTGAGAGTGAGGAGGCTCAGAAGTCAAAACATAATAAGTCTAAATATTGAAATTGCTGCCGTCTAAAAGTTCACAGGTTAGCAGCCTTTCTTGTTACTGTCTATGTGGTGCTTATATATAAACATTGTATCACTTCTCAGTAGCTAGATAGAGTTGTAGCTTTTCATCAAATTAAGCAGCAGCTTAAAGTGTTGCTTTGAAATGCAATGATTGCCACTTTATTTGAACTTAAAACAAAAGAGGTGTGCCTTCAGGGGTAGGGTTTGAACGGAGGAATTTAACATAGAAAGCAATGGGACCATGAATTAGTCGTGTCCTTCCTATAAATTTGCGAAAGAAACTCATTTTGTATTTTATCATTTAGCAGATTACTGTCAACAGTTTCAGAAAAGGTATCAATCAAAGGCATTGAAATTCTAGTTTGAACCACATTTTTGGTGTCTTAAGAAGAAAGTAGTTATAAAAGACAGAAAATACACGTCAAGTCTAAACAGTAAGTATAACAATTAAGCTGTATTCTAGTATTTTAAAGTTGCATGCAATATGACATAATTATGCACGGGACAAACTATTGAACGGGACAAACTTAAATTGACCTAAAAGTCAATTACAGGAAGTAGTTGGATACTATTCATGATATATACGTATGGTGAAGTTAAGCTTGGCACTGTGTTTAGGGTTCACAGTTACTATACCTCCGATCCGATGCATTTTATAGGTATAGATTAAACGTCCCCTATCATACGTATCACATACTAGTATCTGCTATAACTTGTACGAACTGAGAGTGAGGAGGCTCAGAAGTCAAAACATAATAAGTCTAAATATTGAAATTGCTGCCGTCTAAAAGTTCACAGGTTAGCAGCCTTTCTTGTTACTGTCTATGTGGTGCTTATATATAAACATTGTATCACTTCTCAGTAGCTAGATAGAGTTGTAGCTTTTCATCAAATTAAGCAGCAGCTTAAAGTGTTGCTTTGAAATGCAATGATTGCCACTTTATTTGAACTTAAAACAAAAGAGGTGTGCCTTCAGGGGTAGGGTTTGAACGGAGGAATTTAACATAGAAAGCAATGGGACCATGAATTAGTCGTGTCCTTCCTATAAATTTGCGAAAGAAACTCATTTTGTATTTTATCATTTAGCAGATTACTGTCAACAGTTTCAGAAAAGGTATCAATCAAAGGCATTGAAATTCTAGTTTGAACCACATTTTTGGTGTCTTAAGAAGAAAGTTGTTATAAAAGACAGAAAATACACGTCAAGTCTAAACAGTAAGTATACAATTAAGCTGTATTCTAGTATTTTAAAGTTGCATGCAATATGACATAATTATGCACGGGACAAACTATTGAACGGGACAAACTTAAATTGACCTAAAAGTCAATTACAGGAAGTAGTTGGATACTATTCATGATATATACGTATGGTGAAGTTAAGCTTGGCACTGTGTTTAGGGTTCACAGTTACTATACCTCCGATCCGATGCATTTTATAGGTATAGATTAAACGTCCCCTATCATACGTATCACATACTAGTATCTGCTATAACTTGTACGAACTGAGAGTGAGGAGGCTCAGAAGTCAAAAACATAATAAGTCTAAATATTGAAATTGCTGCCGTCTAAAAGTTCACAGGTTAGCAGCCTTTCTTGTTACTGTCTATGTGGTGCTTATATATAAACATTGTATCACTTCTCAGTAGCTAGATAGAGTTGTAGCTTTTCATCAAATTAAGCAGCAGCTTAAAGTGTTGCTTTGAATGCAATGATTGCCACTTTATTTGAACTTAAAACAAAAGAGGTGTGCCTTCAGGGTAGGGTTTGAACGGAGGAATTTAACATAGAAAGCAATGGGACCATGAATTAGTCGTGTCCTTCCTATAAATTTGCGAAAGAAACTCATTTTGTATTTTATCATTTAGCAGATTACTGTCAACAGTTTCAGAAAAGGTATCAATCAAAGGCATTGAAATTCTAGTTTGAACCACATTTTTGGTGTCTTAAGAGAAAGTAGTTATAAAAGACAGAAAATACACGTCAAGTCTAAACAGTAAGTATACAATTAAGCTGTATTCTAGTATTTTAAAGTTGCATGCAATATGACATAATTATGCACGGGACAAACTATTGAACGGGACAAACTTAAATTGACCTAAAAGTCAATTACAGGAAGTAGTTGGATACTATTCATGATATATACGTATGGTGAAGTTAAGCTTGGCACTGTGTTTAGGGTTCACAGTTACTATACCTCCGATCCGATGCATTTTATAGGTATAGATTAAACGTCCCCTATCATACGTATCACATACTAGTATCTGCTATAACTTGTACGAACTGAGAGTGAGGAGGCTCAGAAGTCAAAACATAATAAGTCTAAATATTGAAATTGCTGCCGTCTAAAAGTTCACAGGTTAGCAGCCTTTCTTGTTACTGTCTATGTGGTGCTTATATATAAACATTGTATCACTTCTCAGTAGCTAGATAGAGTTGTAGCTTTTCATCAAATTAAGCAGCAGCTTAAAGTGTTGCTTTGAAATGCAATGATTGCCACTTTATTTGAACTTAAAACAAAAGAGGTGTGCCTTCAGGGGTAGGGTTTGAACGGAGGAATTTAACATAGAAAGCAATGGGACCATGAATTAGTCGTGTCCTTCCTATAAATTTGCGAAAGAAACTCATTTTGTATTTTATCATTTAGCAGATTACTGTCAACAGTTTCAGAAAAGGTATCAATCAAAGGCATTGAAATTCTAGTTTGAACCACATTTTTGGTGTCTTAAGAAGAAAGTAGTTATAAAAGACAGAAAATACACGTCAAGTCTAAACAGTAAGTATACAATTAAGCTGTATTCTAGTATTTTAAAGTTGCATGCAATATGACATAATTATGCACGGGACAAACTATTGAACGGGACAAACTTAAATTGACCTAAAAGTCAATTACAGGAAGTAGTTGGATACTATTCATGATATATACGTATGGTGAAGTTAAGCTTGGCACTGTGTTTAGGGTTCACAGTTACTATACCTCCGATCCGATGCATTTTATAGGTATAGATTAAACGTCCCCTATCATACGTATCACATACTAGTATCTGCTATAACTTGTACGAACTGAGAGTGAGGAGGCTCAGAAGTCAAAACATAATAAGTCTAAATATTGAAATTGCTGCCGTCTAAAAGTTCACAGGTTAGCAGCCTTTCTTGTTACTGTCTATGTGGTGCTTATATATAAACATTGTATCACTTCTCAGTAGCTAGATAGAGTTGTAGCTTTTCATCAAATTAAGCAGCAGCTTAAAGTGTTGCTTTGAAATGCAATGATTGCCACTTTATTTGAACTTAAAACAAAAGAGGTGTGCCTTCAGGGGTAGGGTTTGAACGGAGGAATTTAACATAGAAAGCAATGGGACCATGAATTAGTCGTGTCCTTCCTATAAATTTGCGAAAGAAACTCATTTTGTATTTTATCATTTAGCAGATTACTGTCAACAGTTTCAGAAAAGGTATCAATCAAAGGCATTGAAATTCTAGTTTGAACCACATTTTTGGTGTCTTAAGAAGAAAGTTGTTATAAAAGACAGAAAATACACGTCAAGTCTAAACAGTAAGTATACAATTAAGCTGTATTCTAGTATTTTAAAGTTGCATGCAATATGACATAATTATGCACGGGACAAACTATTGAACGGGACAAACTTAAATTGACCTAAAAGTCAATTACAGGAAGTAGTTGGATACTATTCATGATATATACGTATGGTGAAGTTAAGCTTGGCACTGTGTTTAGGGTTCACAGTTACTATACCTCCGATCCGATGCATTTTATAGGTATAGATTAAACGTCCCCTATCATACGTATCACATACTAGTATCTGCTATAACTTGTACGAACTGAGAGTGAGGAGGCTCAGAAGTCAAAACATAATAAGTCTAAATATTGAAATTGCTGCCGTCTAAAAGTTCACAGGTTAGCAGCCTTTCTTGTTACTGTCTATGTGGTGCTTATATATAAACATTGTATCACTTCTCAGTAGCTAGATAGAGTTGTAGCTTTTCATCAAATTAAGCAGCAGCTTAAAGTGTTGCTTTGAAATGCAATGATTGCCACTTTATTTGAACTTAAAACAAAAGAGGTGTGCCTTCAGGGGTAGGGTTTGAACGGAGGAATTTAACATAGAAAGCAATGGGACCATGAATTAGTCGTGTCCTTCCTATAAATTTGCGAAAGAAACTCATTTTGTATTTTATCATTTAGCAGATTACTGTCAACAGTTTCAGAAAAGGTATCAATCAAAGGCATTGAAATTCTAGTTTGAACCACATTTTTGGTGTCTTAAGAAGAAAGTTGTTATAAAAGACAGAAAATACACGTCAAGTCTAAACAGTAAGTATACAATTAAGCTGTATTCTAGTATTTTAAAGTTGCATGCAATATGACATAATTATGCACGGGACAAACTATTGAACGGGACAAACTTAAATTGACCTAAAAGTCAATTACAGGAAGTAGTTGGATACTATTCATGATATATACGTATGGTGAAGTTAAGCTTGGCACTGTGTTTAGGGTTCACAGTTACTATACCTCCGATCCGATGCATTTTATAGGTATAGATTAAACGTCCCCTATCATACGTATCACATACTAGTATCTGCTATAACTTGTACGAACTGAGAGTGAGGAGGCTCAGAAGTCAAAACATAATAAGTCTAAATATTGAAATTGCTGCCGTCTAAAAGTTCACAGGTTAGCAGCCTTTCTTGTTACTGTCTATGTGGTGCTTATATATAAACATTGTATCACTTCTCAGTAGCTAGATAGAGTTGTAGCTTTTCATCAAATTAAGCAGCAGCTTAAAGTGTTGCTTTGAAATGCAATGATTGCCACTTTATTTGAACTTAAAACAAAAGAGGTGTGCCTTCAGGGGTAGGGTTTGAACGGAGGAATTTAACATAGAAAGCAATGGGACCATGAATTAGTCGTGTCCTTCCTATAAATTTGCGAAAGAAACTCATTTTGTATTTTATCATTTAGCAGATTACTGTCAACAGTTTCAGAAAAGGTATCAATCAAAGGCATTGAAATTCTAGTTTGAACCACATTTTTGGTGTCTTAAGAAGAAAGTAGTTATAAAAGACAGAAAATACACGTCAAGTCTAAACAGTAAGTATACAATTAAGCTGTATTCTAGTATTTTAAAGTTGCATGCAATATGACATAATTATGCACGGGACAAACTATTGAACGGGACAAACTTAAATTGACCTTAAAGTCAATTACAGGAAGTAGTTGGATACTATTCATGATATATACGTATGGTGAAGTTAAGCTTGGCACTGTGTTTAGGGTTCACAGTTACTATACCTCCGATCCGATGCATTTTATAGGTATAGATTAAACGTCCCCTATCATACGTATCACATACTAGTATCTGCTATAACTTGTACGAACTGAGAGTGAGGAGGCTCAGAAGTCAAAACATAATAAGTCTAAATATTGAAATTGCTGCCGTCTAAAAGTTCACAGGTTAGCAGCCTTTCTTGTTACTGTCTATGTGGTGCTTATATATAAACATTGTATCACTTCTCAGTAGCTAGATAGAGTTGTAGCTTTTCATCAAATTAAGCAGCAGCTTAAAGTGTTGCTTTGAAATGCAATGATTGCCACTTTATTTGAACTTAAAACAAAAGAGGTGTGCCTTCAGGGGTAGGGTTTGAACGGAGGAATTTAACATAGAAAGCAATGGGACCATGAATTAGTCGTGTCCTTCCTATAAATTTGCGAAAGAAACTCATTTTGTATTTTATCATTTAGCAGATTACTGTCAACAGTTTCAGAAAAGGTATCAATCAAAGGCATTGAAATTCTAGTTTGAACCACATTTTTGGTGTCTTAAGAAGAAAGTAGTTATAAAAGACAGAAAATACACGTCAAGTCTAAACAGTAAGTATACAATTAAGCTGTATTCTAGTATTTTAAAGTTGCATGCAATATGACATAATTATGCACGGGACAAACTATTGAACGGGACAAACTTAAATTGACCTAAAAGTCAATTACAGGAAGTAGTTGGATACTATTCATGATATATACGTATGGTGAAGTTAAGCTTGGCACTGTGTTTAGGGTTCACAGTTACTATACCTCCGATCCGATGCATTTTATAGGTATAGATTAAACGTCCCCTATCATACGTATCACATACTAGTATCTGCTATAACTTGTACGAACTGAGAGTGAGGAGGCTCAGAAGTCAAAACATAATAAGTCTAAATATTGAAATTGCTGCCGTCTAAAAGTTCACAGGTTAGCAGCCTTTCTTGTTACTGTCTATGTGGTGCTTATATATAAACATTGTATCACTTCTCAGTAGCTAGATAGAGTTGTAGCTTTTCATCAAATTAAGCAGCAGCTTAAAGTGTTGCTTTGAAATGCAATGATTGCCACTTTATTTGAACTTAAAACAAAAGAGGTGTGCCTTCAGGGGTAGGGTTTGAACGGAGGAATTTAACATAGAAAGCAATGGGACCATGAATTAGTCGTGTCCTTCCTATAAATTTGCGAAAGAAACTCATTTTGTATTTTATCATTTAGCAGATTACTGTCAACAGTTTCAGAAAAGGTATCAATCAAAGGCATTGAAATTCTAGTTTGAACCACATTTTTGGTGTCTTAAGAAGAAAGTTGTTATAAAAGACAGAAAATACACGTCAAGTCTAAACAGTAAGTATACAATTAAGCTGTATTCTAGTATTTTAAAGTTGCATGCAATATGACATAATTATGCACGGGACAAACTATTGAACGGGACAAACTTAAATTGACCTAAAAGTCAATTACAGGAAGTAGTTGGATACTATTCATGATATATACGTATGGTGAAGTTAAGCTTGGCACTGTGTTTAGGGTTCACAGTTACTATACCTCCGATCCGATGCATTTTATAGGTATAGATTAAACGTCCCCTATCATACGTATCACATACTAGTATCTGCTATAACTTGTACGAACTGAGAGTGAGGAGGCTCAGAAGTCAAAACATAATAAGTCTAAATATTGAAATTGCTGCCGTCTAAAAGTTCACAGGTTAGCAGCCTTTCTTGTTACTGTCTATGTGGTGCTTATATATAAACATTGTATCACTTCTCAGTAGCTAGATAGAGTTGTAGCTTTTCATCAAATTAAGCAGCAGCTTAAAGTGTTGCTTTGAAATGCAATGATTGCCACTTTATTTGAACTTAAAACAAAAGAGGTGTGCCTTCAGGGGTAGGGTTTGAACGGAGGAATTTAACATAGAAAGCAATGGGACCATGAATTAGTCGTGTCCTTCCTATAAATTTGCGAAAGAAACTCATTTTGTATTTTATCATTTAGCAGATTACTGTCAACAGTTTCAGAAAAGGTATCAATCAAAGGCATTGAAATTCTAGTTTGAACCACATTTTTGGTGTCTTAAGAAGAAAGTAGTTAAAAAAGACAGAAAATACACGTCAAGTCTAAACAGTAAGTATACAATTAAGCTGTATTCTAGTATTTTAAAGTTGCATGCAATATGACATAATTATGCACGGGACAAACTATTGAACGGGACAAACTTAAATTGACCTAAAAGTCAATTACAGGAAGTAGTTGGATACTATTCATGATATATACGTATGGTGAAGTTAAGCTTGGCACTGTGTTTAGGGTTCACAGTTACTATACCTCCGATCCGATGCATTTTATAGGTATAGATTAAACGTCCCCTATCATACGTATCACATACTAGTGTCTGCTATAACTTGTACGAACTGAGAGTGAGGAGGCTCAGAAGTCAAAACATAATAAGTCTAAATATTGAAATTGCTGCCGTCTAAAAGTTCACAGGTTAGCAGCCTTTCTTGTTACTGTCTATGTGGTGCTTATATATAAACATTGTATCACTTCTCAGTAGCTAGATAGAGTTGTAGCTTTTCATCAAATTAAGCAGCAGCTTAAAGTGTTGCTTTGAAATGCAATGATTGCCACTTTATTTGAACTTAAAACAAAAGAGGTGTGCCTTCAGGGGTAGGGTTTGAACGGAGGAATTTAACATAGAAAGCAATGGGACCATGAATTAGTCGTGTCCTTCCTATAAATTTGCGAAAGAAACTCATTTTGTATTTTATCATTTAGCAGATTACTGTCAACAGTTTCAGAAAAGGTATCAATCAAAGGCATTGAAATTCTAGTTTGAACCACATTTTTGGTGTCTTAAGAAGAAAGTAGTTATAAAAGACAGAAAATACACGTCAAGTCTAAACAGTAAGTATACAATTAAGCTGTATTCTAGTATTTTAAAGTTGCATGCAATATGACATAATTATGCACGGGACAAACTATTGAACGGGACAAACTTAAATTGACCTAAAAGTCAATTACAGGAAGTAGTTGGATACTATTCATGATATATACGTATGGTGAAGTTAAGCTTGGCACTGTGTTTAGGGTTCACAGTTACTATACCTCCGATCCGATGCATTTTATAGGTATAGATTAAACGTCCCCTATCATACGTATCACATACTAGTATCTGCTATAACTTGTACGAACTGAGAGTGAGGAGGCTCAGAAGTCAAAACATAATAAGTCTAAATATTGAAATTGCTGCCGTCTAAAAGTTCACAGGTTAGCAGCCTTTCTTGTTACTGTCTATGTGGTGCTTATATATAAACATTGTATCACTTCTCAGTAGCTAGATAGAGTTGTAGCTTTTCATCAAATTAAGCAGCAGCTTAAAGTGTTGCTTTGAAATGCAATGATTGCCACTTTATTTGAACTTAAAACAAAAGAGGTGTGCCTTCAGGGGTAGGGTTTGAACGGAGGAATTTAACATAGAAAGCAATGGGACCATGAATTAGTCGTGTCCTTCCTATAAATTTGCGAAAGAAACTCATTTTGTATTTTATCATTTAGCAGATTACTGTCAACAGTTTCAGAAAAGGTATCAATCAAAGGCATTGAAATTCTAGTTTGAACCACATTTTTGGTGTCTTAAGAAGAAAGTAGTTATAAAAGACAGAAAATACACGTCAAGTCTAAACAGTAAGTATACAATTAAGCTGTATTCTAGTATTTTAAAGTTGCATGCAATATGACATAATTATGCACGGGACAAACTATTGAACGGGACAAACTTAAATTGACCTAAAAGTCAATTACAGGAAGTAGTTGGATACTATTCATGATATATACGTATGGTGAAGTTAAGCTTGGCACTGTGTTTAGGGTTCACAGTTACTATACCTCCGATCCGATGCATTTTATAGGTATAGATTAAACGTCCCCTATCATACGTATCACATACTAGTATCTGCTATAACTTGTACGAACTGAGAGTGAGGAGGCTCAGAAGTCAAAACATAATAAGTCTAAATATTGAAATTGCTGCCGTCTAAAAGTTCACAGGTTAGCAGCCTTTCTTGTTACTGTCTATGTGGTGCTTATATATAAACATTGTATCACTTCTCAGTAGCTAGATAGAGTTGTAGCTTTTCATCAAATTAAGCAGCAGCTTAAAGTGTTGCTTTGAAATGCAATGATTGCCACTTTATTTGAACTTAAAACAAAAGAGGTGTGCCTTCAGGGGTAGGGTTTGAACGGAGGAATTTAACATAGAAAGCAATGGGACCATGAATTAGTCGTGTCCTTCCTATAAATTTGCGAAAGAAACTCATTTTGTATTTTATCATTTAGCAGATTACTGTCAACAGTTTCAGAAAAGGTATCAATCAAAGGCATTGAAATTCTAGTTTGAACCACATTTTTGGTGTCTTAAGAAGAAAGTAGTTATAAAAGACAGAAAATACACGTCAAGTCTAAACAGTAAGTATACAATTAAGCTGTATTCTAGTATTTTAAAGTTGCATGCTATATGACATAATTATGCACGGGACAAACTATTGAACGGGACAAACTTAAATTGACCTAAAAGTCAATTACAGGAAGTAGTTGGATACTATTCATGATATATACGTATGGTGAAGTTAAGCTTGGCACTGTGTTTAGGGTTCACAGTTACTATACCTCCGATCCGATGCATTTTATAGGTATAGATTAAACGTCCCCTATCATACGTATCACATACTAGTATCTGCTATAACTTGTACGAACTGAGAGTGAGGAGGCTCAGAAGTCAAAACATAATAAGTCTAAATATTGAAATTGCTGCCGTCTAAAAGTTCACAGGTTAGCAGCCTTTCTTGTTACTGTCTATGTGGTGCTTATATATAAACATTGTATCACTTCTCAGTAGCTAGATAGAGTTGTAGCTTTTCATCAAATTAAGCAGCAGCTTAAAGTGTTGCTTTGAAATGCAATGATTGCCACTTTATTTGAACTTAAAACAAAAGAGGTGTGCCTTCAGGGGTAGGGTTTGAACGGAGGAATTTAACATAGAAAGCAATGGGACCATGAATTAGTCGTGTCCTTCCTATAAATTTGCGAAAGAAACTCATTTTGTATTTTATCATTTAGCAGATTACTGTCAACAGTTTCAGAAAAGGTATCAATCAAAGGCATTGAAATTCTAGTTTGAACCACATTTTTGGTGTCTTAAGAAGAAAGTAGTTATAAAAGACAGAAAATACACGTCAAGTCTAAACAGTAAGTATACAATTAAGCTGTATTCTAGTATTTTAAAGTTGCATGCAATATGACATAATTATGCACGGGACAAACTATTGAACGGGACAAACTTAAATTGACCTAAAAGTCAATTACAGGAAGTAGTTGGATACTATTCATGATATATACGTATGGTGAAGTTAAGCTTGGCACTGTGTTTAGGGTTCACAGTTACTATACCTCCGATCCGATGCATTTTATAGGTATAGATTAAACGTCCCCTATCATACGTATCACATACTAGTATCTGCTATAACTTGTACGAACTGAGAGTGAGGAGGCTCAGAAGTCAAAACATAATAAGTCTAAATATTGAAATTGCTGCCGTCTAAAAGTTCACAGGTTAGCAGCCTTTCTTGTTACTGTCTATGTGGTGCTTATATATAAACATTGTATCACTTCTCAGTAGCTAGATAGAGTTGTAGCTTTTCATCAAATTAAGCAGCAGCTTAAAGTGTTGCTTTGAAATGCAATGATTGCCACTTTATTTGAACTTAAAACAAAAGAGGTGTGCCTTCAGGGGTAGGGTTTGAACGGAGGAATTTAACATAGAAAGCAATGGGACCATGAATTAGTCGTGTCCTTCCTATAAATTTGCGAAAGAAACTCATTTTGTATTTTATCATTTAGCAGATTACTGTCAACAGTTTCAGAAAAGGTATCAATCAAAGGCATTGAAATTCTAGTTTGAACCACATTTTTGGTGTCTTAAGAAGAAAGTAGTTATAAAAGACAGAAAATACACGTCAAGTCTAAACAGTAAGTATACAATTAAGCTGTATTCTAGTATTTTAAAGTTGCATGCAATATGACATAATTATGCACGGGACAAACTATTGAACGGGACAAACTTAAATTGACCTAAAAGTCAATTACAGGAAGTAGTTGGATACTATTCATGATATATACGTATGGTGAAGTTAAGCTTGGCACTGTGTTTAGGGTTCACAGTTACTATACCTCCGATCCGATGCATTTTATAGGTATAGATTAAACGTCCCCTATCATACGTATCACATACTAGTATCTGCTATAACTTGTACGAACTGAGAGTGAGGAGGCTCAGAAGTCAAAACATAATAAGTCTAAATATTGAAATTGCTGCCGTCTAAAAGTTCACAGGTTAGCAGCCTTTCTTGTTACTGTCTATGTGGTGCTTATATATAAACATTGTATCACTTCTCAGTAGCTAGATAGAGTTGTAGCTTTTCATCAAATTAAGCAGCAGCTTAAAGTGTTGCTTTGAAATGCAATGATTGCCACTTTATTTGAACTTAAAACAAAAGAGGTGTGCCTTCAGGGGTAGGGTTTGAACGGAGGAATTTAACATAGAAAGCAATGGGACCATGAATTAGTCGTGTCCTTCCTATAAATTTGCGAAAGAAACTCATTTTGTATTTTATCATTTAGCAGATTACTGTCAACAGTTTCAGAAAAGGTATCAATCAAAGGCATTGAAATTCTAGTTTGAACCACATTTTTGGTGTCTTAAGAAGAAAGTTGTTATAAAAGACAGAAAATACACGTCAAGTCTAAACAGTAAGTATACAATTAAGCTGTATTCTAGTATTTTAAAGTTGCATGCAATATGACATAATTATGCACGGGACAAACTATTGAACGGGACAAACTTAAATTGACCTAAAAGTCAATTACAGGAAGTAGTTGGATACTATTCATGATATATACGTATGGTGAAGTTAAGCTTGGCACTGTGTTTAGGGTTCACAGTTACTATACCTCCGATCCGATGCATTTTATAGGTATAGATTAAACGTCCCCTATCATACGTATCACATACTAGTATCTGCTATAACTTGTACGAACTGAGAGTGAGGAGGCTCAGAAGTCAAAACATAATAAGTCTAAATATTGAAATTGCTGCCGTCTAAAAGTTCACAGGTTAGCAGCCTTTCTTGTTACTGTCTATGTGGTGCTTATATATAAACATTGTATCACTTCTCAGTAGCTAGATAGAGTTGTAGCTTTTCATCAAATTAAGCAGCAGCTTAAAGTGTTGCTTTGAAATGCAATGATTGCCACTTTATTTGAACTTAAAACAAAAGAGGTGTGCCTTCAGGGGTAGGGTTTGAACGGAGGAATTTAACATAGAAAGCAATGGGACCATGAATTAGTCGTGTCCTTCCTATAAATTTGCGAAAGAAACTCATTTTGTATTTTATCATTTAGCAGATTACTGTCAACAGTTTCAGAAAAGGTATCAATCAAAGGCATTGAAATTCTAGTTTGAACCACATTTTTGGTGTCTTAAGAAGAAAGTAGTTATAAAAGACAGAAAATACACGTCAAGTCTAAACAGTAAGTATACAATTAAGCTGTATTCTAGTATTTTAAAGTTGCATGCAATATGACATAATTATGCACGGGACAAACTATTGAACGGGACAAACTTAAATTGACCTAAAAGTCAATTACAGGAAGTAGTTGGATACTATTCATGATATATACGTATGGTGAAGTTAAGCTTGGCACTGTGTTTAGGGTTCACAGTTACTATACCTCCGATCCGATGCATTTTATAGGTATAGATTAAACGTCCCCTATCATACGTATCACATACTAGTATCTGCTATAACTTGTACGAACTGAGAGTGAGGAGGCTCAGAAGTCAAAACATAATAAGTCTAAATATTGAAATTGCTGCCGTCTAAAAGTTCACAGGTTAGCAGCCTTTCTTGTTACTGTCTATGTGGTGCTTATATATAAACATTGTATCACTTCTCAGTAGCTAGATAGAGTTGTAGCTTTTCATCAAATTAAGCAGCAGCTTAAAGTGTTGCTTTGAAATGCAATGATTGCCACTTTATTTGAACTTAAAACAAAAGAGGTGTGCCTTCAGGGGTAGGGTTTGAACGGAGGAATTTAACATAGAAAGCAATGGGACCATGAATTAGTCGTGTCCTTCCTATAAATTTGCGAAAGAAACTCATTTTGTATTTTATCATTTAGCAGATTACTGTCAACAGTTTCAGAAAAGGTATCAATCAAAGGCATTGAAATTCTAGTTTGAACCACATTTTTGGTGTCTTAAGAAGAAAGTTGTTATAAAAGACAGAAAATACACGTCAAGTCTAAACAGTAAGTATACAATTAAGCTGTATTCTAGTATTTTAAAGTTGCATGCAATATGACATAATTATGCACGGGACAAACTATTGAACGGGACAAACTTAAATTGACCTAAAAGTCAATTACAGGAAGTAGTTGGATACTATTCATGATATATACGTATGGTGAAGTTAAGCTTGGCACTGTGTTTAGGGTTCACAGTTACTATACCTCCGATCCGATGCATTTTATAGGTATAGATTAAACGTCCCCTATCATACGTATCACATACTAGTATCTGCTATAACTTGTACGAACTGAGAGTGAGGAGGCTCAGAAGTCAAAACATAATAAGTCTAAATATTGAAATTGCTGCCGTCTAAAAGTTCACAGGTTAGCAGCCTTTCTTGTTACTGTCTATGTGGTGCTTATATATAAACATTGTATCACTTCTCAGTAGCTAGATAGAGTTGTAGCTTTTCATCAAATTAAGCAGCAGCTTAAAGTGTTGCTTTGAAATGCAATGATTGCCACTTTATTTGAACTTAAAACAAAAGAGGTGTGCCTTCAGGGGTAGGGTTTGAACGGAG
Source organism: Mytilus trossulus (assembly GCF_036588685.1). Classification (NCBI taxonomy): domain Eukaryota; kingdom Metazoa; phylum Mollusca; class Bivalvia; order Mytilida; family Mytilidae; genus Mytilus; species Mytilus trossulus. Next base: position 87,852,387 of record NC_086377.1, on the reverse strand, counting down.
GAATTTAACATAGAAAGCAATGGGACCATGAATTAGTCGTGTCCTTCCTATAAATTTGCGAAAGAAACTCATTTTGTATTTTATCATTTAGCAGATTACTGTCAACAGTTTCAGAAAAGGTATCAATCAAAGGCATTGAAATTCTAGTTTGAACCACATTTTTGGTGTCTTAAGAAGAAAGTAGTTATAAAAGACAGAAAATACACGTCAAGTCTAAACAGTAAGTATACAATTAAGCTGTATTCTAGTATTTTAAAGTTGCATGCAATATGACATAATTATGCACGGGACAAACTATTGAACGGGACAAACTTAAATTGACCTAAAAGTCAATTACAGGAAGTAGTTGGATACTATTCATGATATATACGTATGGTGAAGTTAAGCTTGGCACTGTGTTTAGGGTTCACAGTTACTATACCTCCGATCCGATGCATTTTATAGGTATAGATTAAACGTCCCCTATCATACGTATCACATACTAGTATCTGCTATAACTTGTACGAACTGAGAGTGAGGAGGCTCAGAAGTCAAAACATAATAAGTCTAAATATTGAAATTGCTGCCGTCTAAAAGTTCACAGGTTAGCAGCCTTTCTTGTTACTGTCTATGTGGTGCTTATATATAAACATTGTATCACTTCTCAGTAGCTAGATAGAGTTGTAGCTTTTCATCAAATTAAGCAGCAGCTTAAAGTGTTGCTTTGAAATGCAATGATTGCCACTTTATTTGAACTTAAAACAAAAGAGGTGTGCCTTCAGGGGTAGGGTTTGAACGGAGGAATTTAACATAGAAAGCAATGGGACCATGAATTAGTCGTGTCCTTCCTATAAATTTGCGAAAGAAACTCATTTTGTATTTTATCATTTAGCAGATTACTGTCAACAGTTTCAGAAAAGGTATCAATCAAAGGCATTGAAATTCTAGTTTGAACCACATTTTTGGTGTCTTAAGAAGAAAGTTGTTATAAAAGACAGAAAATACACGTCAAGTCTAAACAGTAAGTATACAATTAAGCTGTATTCTAGTATTTTAAAGTTGCATGCAATATGACATAATTATGCACGGGACAAACTATTGAACGGGACAAACTTAAATTGACCTAAAAGTCAATTACAGGAAGTAGTTGGATACTATTCATGATATATACGTATGGTGAAGTTAAGCTTGGCACTGTGTTTAGGGTTCACAGTTACTATACCTCCGATCCGATGCATTTTATAGGTATAGATTAAACGTCCCCTATCATACGTATCACATACTAGTATCTGCTATAACTTGTACGAACTGAGAGTGAGGAGGCTCAGAAGTCAAAACATAATAAGTCTAAATATTGAAATTGCTGCCGTCTAAAAGTTCACAGGTTAGCAGCCTTTCTTGTTACTGTCTATGTGGTGCTTATATATAAACATTGTATCACTTCTCAGTAGCTAGATAGAGTTGTAGCTTTTCATCAAATTAAGCAGCAGCTTAAAGTGTTGCTTTGAAATGCAATGATTGCCACTTTATTTGAACTTAAAACAAAAGAGGTGTGCCTTCAGGGGTAGGGTTTGAACGGAGGAATTTAACATAGAAAGCAATGGGACCATGAATTAGTCGTGTCCTTCCTATAAATTTGCGAAAGAAACTCATTTTGTATTTTATCATTTAGCAGATTACTGTCAACAGTTTCAGAAAAGGTATCAATCAAAGGCATTGAAATTCTAGTTTGAACCACATTTTTGGTGTCTTAAGAAGAAAGTAGTTATAAAAGACAGAAAATACACGTCAAGTCTAAACAGTAAGTATACAATTAAGCTGTATTCTAGTATTTTAAAGTTGCATGCAATATGACATAATTATGCACGGGACAAACTATTGAACGGGACAAACTTAAATTGACCTAAAAGTCAATTACAGGAAGTAGTTGGATACTATTCATGATATATACGTATGGTGAAGTTAAGCTTGGCACTGTGTTTAGGGTTCACAGTTACTATACCTCCGATCCGATGCATTTTATAGGTATAGATTAAACGTCCCCTATCATACGTATCACATACTAGTATCTGCTATAACTTGTACGAACTGAGAGTGAGGAGGCTCAGAAGTCAAAACATAATAAGTCTAAATATTGAAATTGCTGCCGTCTAAAAGTTCACAGGTTAGCAGCCTTTCTTGTTACTGTCTATGTGGTGCTTATATATAAACATTGTATCACTTCTCAGTAGCTAGATAGAGTTGTAGCTTTTCATCAAATTAAGCAGCAGCTTAAAGTGTTGCTTTGAAATGCAATGATTGCCACTTTATTTGAACTTAAAACAAAAGAGGTGTGCCTTCAGGGGTAGGGTTTGAACGGAGGAATTTAACATAGAAAGCAATGGGACCATGAATTAGTCGTGTCCTTCCTATAAATTTGCGAAAGAAACTCATTTTGTATTTTATCATTTAGCAGATTACTGTCAACAGTTTCAGAAAAGGTATCAATCAAAGGCATTGAAATTCTAGTTTGAACCACATTTTTGGTGTCTTAAGAAGAAAGTAGTTATAAAAGACAGAAAATACACGTCAAGTCTAAACAGTAAGTATACAATTAAGCTGTATTCTAGTATTTTAAAGTTGCATGCAATATGACATAATTATGCACGGGACAAACTATTGAACGGGACAAACTTAAATTGACCTAAAAGTCAATTACAGGAAGTAGTTGGATACTATTCATGATATATACGTATGGTGAAGTTAAGCTTGGCACTGTGTTTAGGGTTCACAGTTACTATACCTCCGATCCGATGCATTTTATAGGTATAGATTAAACGTCCCCTATCATACGTATCACATACTAGTATCTGCTATAACTTGTACGAACTGAGAGTGAGGAGGCTCAGAAGTCAAAACATAATAAGTCTAAATATTGAAATTGCTGCCGTCTAAAAGTTCACAGGTTAGCAGCCTTTCTTGTTACTGTCTATGTGGTGCTTATATATAAACATTGTATCACTTCTCAGTAGCTAGATAGAGTTGTAGCTTTTCATCAAATTAAGCAGCAGCTTAAAGTGTTGCTTTGAAATGCAATGATTGCCACTTTATTTGAACTTAAAACAAAAGAGGTGTGCCTTCAGGGGTAGGGTTTGAACGGAGGAATTTAACATAGAAAGCAATGGGACCATGAATTAGTCGTGTCCTTCCTATAAATTTGCGAAAGAAACTCATTTTGTATTTTATCATTTAGCAGATTACTGTCAACAGTTTCAGAAAAGGTATCAATCAAAGGCATTGAAATTCTAGTTTGAACCACATTTTTGGTGTCTTAAGAAGAAAGTTGTTATAAAAGACAGAAAATACACGTCAAGTCTAAACAGTAAGTATACAATTAAGCTGTATTCTAGTATTTTAAAGTTGCATGCAATATGACATAATTATGCACGGGACAAACTATTGAACGGGACAAACTTAAATTGACCTAAAAGTCAATTACAGGAAGTAGTTGGATACTATTCATGATATATACGTATGGTGAAGTTAAGCTTGGCACTGTGTTTAGGGTTCACAGTTACTATACCTCCGATCCGATGCATTTTATAGGTATAGATTAAACGTCCCCTATCATACGTATCACATACTAGTATCTGCTATAACTTGTACGAACTGAGAGTGAGGAGGCTCAGAAGTCAAAACATAATAAGTCTAAATATTGAAATTGCTGCCGTCTAAAAGTTCACAGGTTAGCAGCCTTTCTTGTTACTGTCTATGTGGTGCTTATATATAAACATTGTATCACTTCTCAGTAGCTAGATAGAGTTGTAGCTTTTCATCAAATTAAGCAGCAGCTTAAAGTGTTGCTTTGAAATGCAATGATTGCCACTTTATTTGAACTTAAAACAAAAGAGGTGTGCCTTCAGGGGTAGGGTTTGAACGGAGGAATTTAACATAGAAAGCAATGGGACCATGAATTAGTCGTGTCCTTCCTATAAATTTGCGAAAGAAACTCATTTTGTATTTTATCATTTAGCAGATTACTGTCAACAGTTTCAGAAAAGGTATCAATCAAAGGCATTGAAATTCTAGTTTGAACCACATTTTTGGTGTCTTAAGAAGAAAGTAGTTATAAAAGACAGAAAATACACGTCAAGTCTAAACAGTAAGTATACAATTAAGCTGTATTCTAGTATTTTAAAGTTGCATGCAATATGACATAATTATGCACGGGACAAACTATTGAACGGGACAAACTTAAATTGACCTAAAAGTCAATTACAGGAAGTAGTTGGATACTATTCATGATATATACGTATGGTGAAGTTAAGCTTGGCACTGTGTTTAGGGTTCACAGTTACTATACCTCCGATCCGATGCATTTTATAGGTATAGATTAAACGTCCCCTATCATACGTATCACATACTAGTATCTGCTATAACTTGTACGAACTGAGAGTGAGGAGGCTCAGAAGTCAAAACATAATAAGTCTAAATATTGAAATTGCTGCCGTCTAAAAGTTCACAGGTTAGCAGCCTTTCTTGTTACTGTCTATGTGGTGCTTATATATAAACATTGTATCACTTCTCAGTAGCTAGATAGAGTTGTAGCTTTTCATCAAATTAAGCAGCAGCTTAAAGTGTTGCTTTGAAATGCAATGATTGCCACTTTATTTGAACTTAAAACAAAAGAGGTGTGCCTTCAGGGGTAGGGTTTGAACGGAGGAATTTAACATAGAAAGCAATGGGACCATGAATTAGTCGTGTCCTTCCTATAAATTTGCGAAAGAAACTCATTTTGTATTTTATCATTTAGCAGATTACTGTCAACAGTTTCAGAAAAGGTATCAATCAAAGGCATTGAAATTCTAGTTTGAACCACATTTTTGGTGTCTTAAGAAGAAAGTTGTTATAAAAGACAGAAAATACACGTCAAGTCTAAACAGTAAGTATACAATTAAGCTGTATTCTAGTATTTTAAAGTTGCATGCAATATGACATAATTATGCACGGGACAAACTATTGAACGGGACAAACTTAAATTGACCTAAAAGTCAATTACAGGAAGTAGTTGGATACTATTCATGATATATACGTATGGTGAAGTTAAGCTTGGCACTGTGTTTAGGGTTCACAGTTACTATACCTCCGATCCGATGCATTTTATAGGTATAGATTAAACGTCCCCTATCATACGTATCACATACTAGTATCTGCTATAACTTGTACGAACTGAGAGTGAGGAGGCTCAGAAGTCAAAACATAATAAGTCTAAATATTGAAATTGCTGCCGTCTAAAAGTTCACAGGTTAGCAGCCTTTCTTGTTACTGTCTATGTGGTGCTTATATATAAACATTGTATCACTTCTCAGTAGCTAGATAGAGTTGTAGCTTTTCATCAAATTAAGCAGCAGCTTAAAGTGTTGCTTTGAAATGCAATGATTGCCACTTTATTTGAACTTAAAACAAAAGAGGTGTGCCTTCAGGGGTAGGGTTTGAACGGAGGAATTTAACATAGAAAGCAATGGGACCATGAATTAGTCGTGTCCTTCCTATAAATTTGCGAAAGAAACTCATTTTGTATTTTATCATTTAGCAGATTACTGTCAACAGTTTCAGAAAAGGTATCAATCAAAGGCATTGAAATTCTAGTTTGAACCACATTTTTGGTGTCTTAAGAAGAAAGTAGTTATAAAAGACAGAAAATACACGTCAAGTCTAAACAGTAAGTATACAATTAAGCTGTATTCTAGTATTTTAAAGTTGCATGCAATATGACATAATTATGCACGGGACAAACTATTGAACGGGACAAACTTAAATTGACCTAAAAGTCAATTACAGGAAGTAGTTGGATACTATTCATGATATATACGTATGGTGAAGTTAAGCTTGGCACTGTGTTTAGGGTTCACAGTTACTATACCTCCGATCCGATGCATTTTATAGGTATAGATTAAACGTCCCCTATCATACGTATCACATACTAGTATCTGCTATAACTTGTACGAACTGAGAGTGAGGAGGCTCAGAAGTCAAAACATAATAAGTCTAAATATTGAAATTGCTGCCGTCTAAAAGTT
>NC_086377.1:87822553-87846249 GCF_036588685.1 Mytilus trossulus | reverse complement strand
TTTTAGCGTTACGGAAAAACGCGGGGAAAAGAATTACGTCCCCTTCTACTGTTTCAATCATCGTTAATAGCGACGTCGCCTCAGAACGAGGGCAAACGATGGAAACTACAGTCGGCCGGTAAGTTTTTTCCTCCTTTTAAAATTAATTTAAACATAGCTGTACCGGTTAATTCCTTTAAAAAATAGAACAGATGAACTGTTTGTGTGTTTTTTATTTAAACGACAGAGTGAAAAGTCCGTGCTGATTGTGAAAAAGCGTTGAATTTATTTTGTGATCAATGAAATTTTCAAGGCTTTGAAATCTGCGTTCGTCGGACATAGAATGAATTAAAATTGTCATGTTGTTTTGTTCGATTAAGATTAAATACGAATACGTATACGTATGACATACGTTTAAAAATGCATTCTCCCTTTTATTGCGACTTGCCGTATTTCACAAGCCGCTTTTTTTATTTTCACACCAGTTTTGTCATGCAGAAATCGTTTCATGCTGTTGGGTAATTAAAGCAAAGCAAGATCTCGTGTTTCGTGTGCTTTTTGTATATACATTTGCAAAATTTGTGTAGCTTGTTTTAAAATTAAAACACCGTGTCTGAGTAAGACATAGGATTTATAGGCTTTGGAAACTCGGAAACATTTGAGTATCGCTTCTCGGCCTTTTGGCTAAGATCAAAGTGTAGTATCTGTTCTTATCAGCTTAATATCTGATACGTACCCCATGTGGGTACTTCGATATTAAACTGATTTTTGCAACTAGGTGAGATGTTAGGTGCTTGCACCGCTCTTGCCACGAGTTGGCCTGGTATTGCAGTACCTCCAGGATCGGCTCACTCCCCATTTCGGGGAGAAAATTAAAATAGAAAAATAGCTCCTTCTATAGTCTGAGAAACAGCCCCAGTAAAATATTCTCTAATACTTTTTCTATATTATTTTATGTTATGTATTGTATAGTTTTACTCATTGTTGTAAATTAATTCTACTTCTCGCGCATGTAAAATAAATCGCATATTATTTTATTTGTTTATGTCTGTTCTCTGAAAAGTATTTTTTTCTTTTCTAATAATGTGATGGGTTTTTTTTTTTCTCTTTCTCTCTCTCGCTTGTATTCATAACAGCATATGTCAGTGTAATAATGTATTCTCGTTCCTTAAAACAAACTCTATATAAATTTTTAGCGTTACGGAAAAACGCGGGGAAAAGAATTACGTCCCCTTCTACTGTTTCAATCATCGTTAATAGCGACGTCGCCTCAGAACGAGGGCAAACGATGGAAACTACAGTCGGCCGGTAAGTTTTTTCCTCCTTTTAAAATTAATTTAAACATAGCTGTACCGGTTAATTCCTTTAAAAAATAGAACAGATGAACTGTTTGTGTGTTTTTTATTTAAACGACAGAGTGAAAAGTCCGTGCTGATTGTGAAAAAGCGTTGAATTTATTTTGTGATCAATGAAATTTTCAAGGCTTTGAAATCTGCGTTCGTCGGACATAGAATGAATTAAAATTGTCATGTTGTTTTGTTCGATTAAGATTAAATACGAATACGTATACGTATGACATACGTTTAAAAATGCATTCTCCCTTTTATTGCGACTTGCCGTATTTCACAAGCCGCTTTTTTTATTTTCACACCAGTTTTGTCATGCAGAAATCGTTTCATGCTGTTGGGTAATTAAAGCAAAGCAAGATCTCGTGTTTCGTGTGCTTTTTGTATATACATTTGCAAAATTTGTGTAGCTTGTTTTAAAATTAAAACACCGTGTCTGAGTAAGACATAGGATTTATAGGCTTTGGAAACTCGGAAACATTTGAGTATCGCTTCTCGGCCTTTTGGCTAAGATCAAAGTGTAGTATCTGTTCTTATCAGCTTAATATCTGATACGTACCCCATGTGGGTACTTCGATATTAAACTGATTTTTGCAACTAGGTGAGATGTTAGGTGCTTGCACCGCTCTTGCCACGAGTTGGCCTGGTATTGCAGTACCTCCAGGATCGGCTCACTCCCCATTTCGGGGAGAAAATTAAAATAGAAAAATAGCTCCTTCTATAGTCTGAGAAACAGCCCCAGTAAAATATTCTCTAATACTTTTTCTATATTATTTTATGTTATGTATTGTATAGTTTTACTCATTGTTGTAAATTAATTCTACTTCTCGCGCATGTAAAATAAATCGCATATTATTTTATTTGTTTATGTCTGTTCTCTGAAAAGTATTTTTTTCTTTTCTAATAATGTGATGGGTTTTTTTTTTTCTCTTTCTCTCTCTCGCTTGTATTCATAACAGCATATGTCAGTGTAATAATGTATTCTCGTTCCTTTAAAACAAACTCTATATAAATTTTTAGCGTTACGGAAAAACGCGGGGAAAAGAATTACGTCCCCTTCTACTGTTTCAATCATCGTTAATAGCGACGTCGCCTCAGAACGAGGGCAAACGATGGAAACTACAGTCGGCCGGTAAGTTTTTTCCTCCTTTTAAAATTAATTTAAACATAGCTGTACCGGTTAATTCCTTTAAAAAATAGAACAGATGAACTGTTTGTGTGTTTTTTATTTAAACGACAGAGTGAAAAGTCCGTGCTGATTGTGAAAAAGCGTTGAATTTATTTTGTGATCAATGAAATTTTCAAGGCTTTGAAATCTGCGTTCGTCGGACATAGAATGAATTAAAATTGTCATGTTGTTTTGTTCGATTAAGATTAAATACGAATACGTATACGTATGACATACGTTTAAAAATGCATTCTCCCTTTTATTGCGACTTGCCGTATTTCACAAGCCGCTTTTTTTATTTTCACACCAGTTTTGTCATGCAGAAATCGTTTCATGCTGTTGGGTAATTAAAGCAAAGCAAGATCTCGTGTTTCGTGTGCTTTTTGTATATACATTTGCAAAATTTGTGTAGCTTGTTTTAAAATTAAAACACCGTGTCTGAGTAAGACATAGGATTTATAGGCTTTGGAAACTCGGAAACATTTGAGTATCGCTTCTCGGCCTTTTGGCTAAGATCAAAGTGTAGTATCTGTTCTTATCAGCTTAATATCTGATACGTACCCCATGTGGGTACTTCGATATTAAACTGATTTTTGCAACTAGGTGAGATGTTAGGTGCTTGCACCGCTCTTGCCACGAGTTGGCCTGGTATTGCAGTACCTCCAGGATCGGCTCACTCCCCATTTCGGGGAGAAAATTAAAATAGAAAAATAGCTCCTTCTATAGTCTGAGAAACAGCCCCAGTAAAATATTCTCTAATACTTTTTCTATATTATTTTATGTTATGTATTGTATAGTTTTACTCATTGTTGTAAATTAATTCTACTTCTCGCGCATGTAAAATAAATCGCATATTATTTTATTTGTTTATGTCTGTTCTCTGAAAAGTATTTTTTTCTTTTCTAATAATGTGATGGGTTTTTTTTTTTCTCTTTCTCTCTCTCGCTTGTATTCATAACAGCATATGTCAGTGTAATAATGTATTCTCGTTCCTTTAAAACAAACTCTATATAAATTTTTAGCGTTACGGAAAAACGCGGGGAAAAGAATTACGTCCCCTTCTACTGTTTCAATCATCGTTAATAGCGACGTCGCCTCAGAACGAGGGCAAACGATGGAAACTACAGTCGGCCGGTAAGTTTTTTCCTCCTTTTAAAATTAATTTAAACATAGCTGTACCGGTTAATTCCTTTAAAAAATAGAACAGATGAACTGTTTGTGTGTTTTTTATTTAAACGACAGAGTGAAAAGTCCGTGCTGATTGTGAAAAAGCGTTGAATTTATTTTGTGATCAATGAAATTTTCAAGGCTTTGAAATCTGCGTTCGTCGGACATAGAATGAATTAAAATTGTCATGTTGTTTTGTTCGATTAAGATTAAATACGAATACGTATACGTATGACATACGTTTAAAAATGCATTCTCCCTTTTATTGCGACTTGCCGTATTTCACAAGCCGCTTTTTTTATTTTCACACCAGTTTTGTCATGCAGAAATCGTTTCATGCTGTTGGGTAATTAAAGCAAAGCAAGATCTCGTGTTTCGTGTGCTTTTTGTATATACATTTGCAAAATTTGTGTAGCTTGTTTTAAAATTAAAACACCGTGTCTGAGTAAGACATAGGATTTATAGGCTTTGGAAACTCGGAAACATTTGAGTATCGCTTCTCGGCCTTTTGGCTAAGATCAAAGTGTAGTATCTGTTCTTATCAGCTTAATATCTGATACGTACCCCATGTGGGTACTTCGATATTAAACTGATTTTTGCAACTAGGTGAGATGTTAGGTGCTTGCACCGCTCTTGCCACGAGTTGGCCTGGTATTGCAGTACCTCCAGGATCGGCTCACTCCCCATTTCGGGGAGAAAATTAAAATAGAAAAATAGCTCCTTCTATAGTCTGAGAAACAGCCCCAGTAAAATATTCTCTAATACTTTTTCTATATTATTTTATGTTATGTATTGTATAGTTTTACTCATTGTTGTAAATTAATTCTACTTCTCGCGCATGTAAAATAAATCGCATATTATTTTATTTGTTTATGTCTGTTCTCTGAAAAGTATTTTTTTCTTTTCTAATAATGTGATGGGTTTTTTTTTTTCTCTTTCTCTCTCTCGCTTGTATTCATAACAGCATATGTCAGTGTAATAATGTATTCTCGTTCCTTTAAAACAAACTCTATATAAATTTTTAGCGTTACGGAAAAACGCGGGGAAAAGAATTACGTCCCCTTCTACTGTTTCAATCATCGTTAATAGCGACGTCGCCTCAGAACGAGGGCAAACGATGGAAACTACAGTCGGCCGGTAAGTTTTTTCCTCCTTTTAAAATTAATTTAAACATAGCTGTACCGGTTAATTCCTTTAAAAAATAGAACAGATGAACTGTTTGTGTGTTTTTTATTTAAACGACAGAGTGAAAAGTCCGTGCTGATTGTGAAAAAGCGTTGAATTTATTTTGTGATCAATGAAATTTTCAAGGCTTTGAAATCTGCGTTCGTCGGACATAGAATGAATTAAAATTGTCATGTTGTTTTGTTCGATTAAGATTAAATACGAATACGTATACGTATGACATACGTTTAAAAATGCATTCTCCCTTTTATTGCGACTTGCCGTATTTCACAAGCCGCTTTTTTTATTTTCACACCAGTTTTGTCATGCAGAAATCGTTTCATGCTGTTGGGTAATTAAAGCAAAGCAAGATCTCGTGTTTCGTGTGCTTTTTGTATATACATTTGCAAAATTTGTGTAGCTTGTTTTAAAATTAAAACACCGTGTCTGAGTAAGACATAGGATTTATAGGCTTTGGAAACTCGGAAACATTTGAGTATCGCTTCTCGGCCTTTTGGCTAAGATCAAAGTGTAGTATCTGTTCTTATCAGCTTAATATCTGATACGTACCCCATGTGGGTACTTCGATATTAAACTGATTTTTGCAACTAGGTGAGATGTTAGGTGCTTGCACCGCTCTTGCCACGAGTTGGCCTGGTATTGCAGTACCTCCAGGATCGGCTCACTCCCCATTTCGGGGAGAAAATTAAAATAGAAAAATAGCTCCTTCTATAGTCTGAGAAACAGCCCCAGTAAAATATTCTCTAATACTTTTTCTATATTATTTTATGTTATGTATTGTATAGTTTTACTCATTGTTGTAAATTAATTCTACTTCTCGCGCATGTAAAATAAATCGCATATTATTTTATTTGTTTATGTCTGTTCTCTGAAAAGTATTTTTTTCTTTTCTAATAATGTGATGGGTTTTTTTTTTTCTCTTTCTCTCTCTCGCTTGTATTCATAACAGCATATGTCAGTGTAATAATGTATTCTCGTTCCTTTAAAACAAACTCTATATAAATTTTTAGCGTTACGGAAAAACGCGGGGAAAAGAATTACGTCCCCTTCTACTGTTTCAATCATCGTTAATAGCGACGTCGCCTCAGAACGAGGGCAAACGATGGAAACTACAGTCGGCCGGTAAGTTTTTTCCTCCTTTTAAAATTAATTTAAACATAGCTGTACCGGTTAATTCCTTTAAAAAATAGAACAGATGAACTGTTTGTGTGTTTTTTATTTAAACGACAGAGTGAAAAGTCCGTGCTGATTGTGAAAAAGCGTTGAATTTATTTTGTGATCAATGAAATTTTCAAGGCTTTGAAATCTGCGTTCGTCGGACATAGAATGAATTAAAATTGTCATGTTGTTTTGTTCGATTAAGATTAAATACGAATACGTATACGTATGACATACGTTTAAAAATGCATTCTCCCTTTTATTGCGACTTGCCGTATTTCACAAGCCGCTTTTTTTATTTTCACACCAGTTTTGTCATGCAGAAATCGTTTCATGCTGTTGGGTAATTAAAGCAAAGCAAGATCTCGTGTTTCGTGTGCTTTTTGTATATACATTTGCAAAATTTGTGTAGCTTGTTTTAAAATTAAAACACCGTGTCTGAGTAAGACATAGGATTTATAGGCTTTGGAAACTCGGAAACATTTGAGTATCGCTTCTCGGCCTTTTGGCTAAGATCAAAGTGTAGTATCTGTTCTTATCAGCTTAATATCTGATACGTACCCCATGTGGGTACTTCGATATTAAACTGATTTTTGCAACTAGGTGAGATGTTAGGTGCTTGCACCGCTCTTGCCACGAGTTGGCCTGGTATTGCAGTACCTCCAGGATCGGCTCACTCCCCATTTCGGGGAGAAAATTAAAATAGAAAAATAGCTCCTTCTATAGTCTGAGAAACAGCCCCAGTAAAATATTCTCTAATACTTTTTCTATATTATTTTATGTTATGTATTGTATAGTTTTACTCATTGTTGTAAATTAATTCTACTTCTCGCGCATGTAAAATAAATCGCATATTATTTTATTTGTTTATGTCTGTTCTCTGAAAAGTATTTTTTTCTTTTCTAATAATGTGATGGGTTTTTTTTTTTCTCTTTCTCTCTCTCGCTTGTATTCATAACAGCATATGTCAGTGTAATAATGTATTCTCGTTCCTTTAAAACAAACTCTATATAAATTTTTAGCGTTACGGAAAAACGCGGGGAAAAGAATTACGTCCCCTTCTACTGTTTCAATCATCGTTAATAGCGACGTCGCCTCAGAACGAGGGCAAACGATGGAAACTACAGTCGGCCGGTAAGTTTTTTCCTCCTTTTAAAATTAATTTAAACATAGCTGTACCGGTTAATTCCTTTAAAAAATAGAACAGATGAACTGTTTGTGTGTTTTTTATTTAAACGACAGAGTGAAAAGTCCGTGCTGATTGTGAAAAAGCGTTGAATTTATTTTGTGATCAATGAAATTTTCAAGGCTTTGAAATCTGCGTTCGTCGGACATAGAATGAATTAAAATTGTCATGTTGTTTTGTTCGATTAAGATTAAATACGAATACGTATACGTATGACATACGTTTAAAAATGCATTCTCCCTTTTATTGCGACTTGCCGTATTTCACAAGCCGCTTTTTTTATTTTCACACCAGTTTTGTCATGCAGAAATCGTTTCATGCTGTTGGGTAATTAAAGCAAAGCAAGATCTCGTGTTTCGTGTGCTTTTTGTATATACATTTGCAAAATTTGTGTAGCTTGTTTTAAAATTAAAACACCGTGTCTGAGTAAGACATAGGATTTATAGGCTTTGGAAACTCGGAAACATTTGAGTATCGCTTCTCGGCCTTTTGGCTAAGATCAAAGTGTAGTATCTGTTCTTATCAGCTTAATATCTGATACGTACCCCATGTGGGTACTTCGATATTAAACTGATTTTTGCAACTAGGTGAGATGTTAGGTGCTTGCACCGCTCTTGCCACGAGTTGGCCTGGTATTGCAGTACCTCCAGGATCGGCTCACTCCCCATTTCGGGGAGAAAATTAAAATAGAAAAATAGCTCCTTCTATAGTCTGAGAAACAGCCCCAGTAAAATATTCTCTAATACTTTTTCTATATTATTTTATGTTATGTATTGTATAGTTTTACTCATTGTTGTAAATTAATTCTACTTCTCGCGCATGTAAAATAAATCGCATATTATTTTATTTGTTTATGTCTGTTCTCTGAAAAGTATTTTTTTCTTTTCTAATAATGTGATGGGTTTTTTTTTTTCTCTTTCTCTCTCTCGCTTGTATTCATAACAGCATATGTCAGTGTAATAATGTATTCTCGTTCCTTTAAAACAAACTCTATATAAATTTTTAGCGTTACGGAAAAACGCGGGGAAAAGAATTACGTCCCCTTCTACTGTTTCAATCATCGTTAATAGCGACGTCGCCTCAGAACGAGGGCAAACGATGGAAACTACAGTCGGCCGGTAAGTTTTTTCCTCCTTTTAAAATTAATTTAAACATAGCTGTACCGGTTAATTCCTTTAAAAAATAGAACAGATGAACTGTTTGTGTGTTTTTTATTTAAACGACAGAGTGAAAAGTCCGTGCTGATTGTGAAAAAGCGTTGAATTTATTTTGTGATCAATGAAATTTTCAAGGCTTTGAAATCTGCGTTCGTCGGACATAGAATGAATTAAAATTGTCATGTTGTTTTGTTCGATTAAGATTAAATACGAATACGTATACGTATGACATACGTTTAAAAATGCATTCTCCCTTTTATTGCGACTTGCCGTATTTCACAAGCCGCTTTTTTTATTTTCACACCAGTTTTGTCATGCAGAAATCGTTTCATGCTGTTGGGTAATTAAAGCAAAGCAAGATCTCGTGTTTCGTGTGCTTTTTGTATATACATTTGCAAAATTTGTGTAGCTTGTTTTAAAATTAAAACACCGTGTCTGAGTAAGACATAGGATTTATAGGCTTTGGAAACTCGGAAACATTTGAGTATCGCTTCTCGGCCTTTTGGCTAAGATCAAAGTGTAGTATCTGTTCTTATCAGCTTAATATCTGATACGTACCCCATGTGGGTACTTCGATATTAAACTGATTTTTGCAACTAGGTGAGATGTTAGGTGCTTGCACCGCTCTTGCCACGAGTTGGCCTGGTATTGCAGTACCTCCAGGATCGGCTCACTCCCCATTTCGGGGAGAAAATTAAAATAGAAAAATAGCTCCTTCTATAGTCTGAGAAACAGCCCCAGTAAAATATTCTCTAATACTTTTTCTATATTATTTTATGTTATGTATTGTATAGTTTTACTCATTGTTGTAAATTAATTCTACTTCTCGCGCATGTAAAATAAATCGCATATTATTTTATTTGTTTATGTCTGTTCTCTGAAAAGTATTTTTTTCTTTTCTAATAATGTGATGGGTTTTTTTTTTTCTCTTTCTCTCTCTCGCTTGTATTCATAACAGCATATGTCAGTGTAATAATGTATTCTCGTTCCTTTAAAACAAACTCTATATAAATTTTTAGCGTTACGGAAAAACGCGGGGAAAAGAATTACGTCCCCTTCTACTGTTTCAATCATCGTTAATAGCGACGTCGCCTCAGAACGAGGGCAAACGATGGAAACTACAGTCGGCCGGTAAGTTTTTTCCTCCTTTTAAAATTAATTTAAACATAGCTGTACCGGTTAATTCCTTTAAAAAATAGAACAGATGAACTGTTTGTGTGTTTTTTATTTAAACGACAGAGTGAAAAGTCCGTGCTGATTGTGAAAAAGCGTTGAATTTATTTTGTGATCAATGAAATTTTCAAGGCTTTGAAATCTGCGTTCGTCGGACATAGAATGAATTAAAATTGTCATGTTGTTTTGTTCGATTAAGATTAAATACGAATACGTATACGTATGACATACGTTTAAAAATGCATTCTCCCTTTTATTGCGACTTGCCGTATTTCACAAGCCGCTTTTTTTATTTTCACACCAGTTTTGTCATGCAGAAATCGTTTCATGCTGTTGGGTAATTAAAGCAAAGCAAGATCTCGTGTTTCGTGTGCTTTTTGTATATACATTTGCAAAATTTGTGTAGCTTGTTTTAAAATTAAAACACCGTGTCTGAGTAAGACATAGGATTTATAGGCTTTGGAAACTCGGAAACATTTGAGTATCGCTTCTCGGCCTTTTGGCTAAGATCAAAGTGTAGTATCTGTTCTTATCAGCTTAATATCTGATACGTACCCCATGTGGGTACTTCGATATTAAACTGATTTTTGCAACTAGGTGAGATGTTAGGTGCTTGCACCGCTCTTGCCACGAGTTGGCCTGGTATTGCAGTACCTCCAGGATCGGCTCACTCCCCATTTCGGGGAGAAAATTAAAATAGAAAAATAGCTCCTTCTATAGTCTGAGAAACAGCCCCAGTAAAATATTCTCTAATACTTTTTCTATATTATTTTATGTTATGTATTGTATAGTTTTACTCATTGTTGTAAATTAATTCTACTTCTCGCGCATGTAAAATAAATCGCATATTATTTTATTTGTTTATGTCTGTTCTCTGAAAAGTATTTTTTTCTTTTCTAATAATGTGATGGGTTTTTTTTTTTCTCTTTCTCTCTCTCGCTTGTATTCATAACAGCATATGTCAGTGTAATAATGTATTCTCGTTCCTTTAAAACAAACTCTATATAAATTTTTAGCGTTACGGAAAAACGCGGGGAAAAGAATTACGTCCCCTTCTACTGTTTCAATCATCGTTAATAGCGACGTCGCCTCAGAACGAGGGCAAACGATGGAAACTACAGTCGGCCGGTAAGTTTTTTCCTCCTTTTAAAATTAATTTAAACATAGCTGTACCGGTTAATTCCTTTAAAAAATAGAACAGATGAACTGTTTGTGTGTTTTTTATTTAAACGACAGAGTGAAAAGTCCGTGCTGATTGTGAAAAAGCGTTGAATTTATTTTGTGATCAATGAAATTTTCAAGGCTTTGAAATCTGCGTTCGTCGGACATAGAATGAATTAAAATTGTCATGTTGTTTTGTTCGATTAAGATTAAATACGAATACGTATACGTATGACATACGTTTAAAAATGCATTCTCCCTTTTATTGCGACTTGCCGTATTTCACAAGCCGCTTTTTTTATTTTCACACCAGTTTTGTCATGCAGAAATCGTTTCATGCTGTTGGGTAATTAAAGCAAAGCAAGATCTCGTGTTTCGTGTGCTTTTTGTATATACATTTGCAAAATTTGTGTAGCTTGTTTTAAAATTAAAACACCGTGTCTGAGTAAGACATAGGATTTATAGGCTTTGGAAACTCGGAAACATTTGAGTATCGCTTCTCGGCCTTTTGGCAAAGATTAAAGCGAGTAGAAAGTCAAAGTTAAAAGTTATAGTGTTAAAATGGAAATAGTGGACTATGGATTACTTAGATGCAGTGCGAAGTTTTCGTTTACGGATGGATCGCCAGTTAACACACGTACTTGGATTATCCGTATTTTAAAGAACATTGTTAACCCGGAAGATGTGACAGCGATTTTCAAGGTGGATATTGGTGGTATTTGGTATACAACCTTTACTACTGAAGATATTGCCGATAAAGTGATAAATTCGGACTTTACGTCGTTAGATACCAAAGTTACCGTAAGCCGTGCAGACACAAGAACAGTGTTAATGAAAGTGTTGTGGCTTCCAGTATGGTTAAAGTTAACTGCAGTTGAATCGTTTTTAGAACAGTATGGTAAAATAGTTAGTTGTTCACGTGAAATGGAGAAATCCGAAGGAATAACGTTTGCTAATGGGAACATTAAAGTTACATTAGAGATATCAGAGAAGGATGTACAGTCGTTACCGTACCGTACTAGTATAGCAGGTAAAGACTGTCTACTTACCGTGGTGGGTAGGGCACCGTTATGCCTCAAGTGTAGAACCGTTGGACATATCCGTAAGAACTGTCCGTCAGGCAAAAAGGCAACAGTTCCATTGGAAGCAGTCTCAGTTCCGGAGACTCAAAACAGTGACATTAGTGATGACACACCGTTAGACAACATGGAGACAGAACATACACAGGATACTCCCCCCGTTACACAGGAGACTGTGGATACGTCACAGGAGACTGTGGATACCGAAAAGTCCTCGCCCAGTTCCAAGTTATGGTCCGATATCGCGGCAGATCCGGACGATCTTTCTGGAGAAGTACAGTACAAAGTTGTTAGTGGTAAAAAGCGAAAAGTGAATGATGTTAAAAGGGAAACGTACCAACTGGTTTTACTTAATATTTCAGAAGGGAAAGTTATACCGGCATTAGGTCGCGTAAATGACCAGAATAAGTTTGTTTCGTCTATAATCAGTGATAAGGAATTGCGGGATATAATTGGTAAGGAATCGGACAGACATAAACATAAACAGTTAATATTAGACAGTTTACAAGCAGATTTTAATATTGTAGTACATGAAAATTATTGTAATTATAAAACAGCTCTTGTTGATGGTTTTATTTAAAGTCTAAAGTAATATGGAATTTGACATGTATTTATTACATGTAGTATTTAAAACAGTTCAGTTTAGAAATTTAAAGGTGAAAGTATTTATCGTAGCATACATGACAATGCATTATGGACTTTAGTGGGTTGTGTATGTACGATATTGATTTTGAGGTTAAATGTAATCACTATGTATTGTGTATTTTGTGTTTGTTAAAGGTAAACATTATAGGTAAAATTTATCGTATGATGTTTATTTATAGTTAAAGTTAAATATATTACTAGTTTACAAAAACTGGTTTTAATTATAAAGGTAAATTATTTAAAGGAAAGTTTATATATAGATTTGTCAAAGGAATTCAAAACACTTTGTTGTTTATTTATACATTGGGGGTTTTCAGTAATTATTTAGGGGTTTTGAAAATAGATTTCATGTTAATTTATTTTTGGTAATTTCATTTAAAACTAAAAGTATTTGATTATCAGTAATTTTCGGGACTTTTTCATTATTGAGTTACAATCGTACTATCTGTGATATATGATTTTAACTATTGATTGTATTCAATATAAGTATCTATTATTAATAAAATGTTTGAAATATAAAAAAAAGTATCTGTTCTTATCAGCTTAATATCTGATACGTACCCCATGTGGGTACTTCGATATTAAACTGATTTTTGCAACTAGGTGAGATGTTAGGTGCTTGCACCGCTCTTGCCACGAGTTGGCCTGGTATTGCAGTACCTCCAGGATCGGCTCACTCCCCATTTCGGGGAGAAAATTAAAATAGAAAAATAGCTCCTTCTATAGTCTGAGAAACAGCCCCAGTAAAATATTCTCTAATACTTTTTCTATATTATTTTATGTTATGTATTGTATAGTTTTACTCATTGTTGTAAATTAATTCTACTTCTCGCGCATGTAAAATAAATCGCATATTATTTTATTTGTTTATGTCTGTTCTCTGAAAAGTATTTTTTTCTTTTCTAATAATGTGATGGGTTTTTTTTTTTCTCTTTCTCTCTCTCGCTTGTATTCATAACAGCATATGTCAGTGTAATAATGTATTCTCGTTCCTTTAAAACAAACTCTATATAAATTTTTAGCGTTACGGAAAAACGCGGGGAAAAGAATTACGTCCCCTTCTACTGTTTCAATCATCGTTAATAGCGACGTCGCCTCAGAACGAGGGCAAACGATGGAAACTACAGTCGGCCGGTAAGTTTTTTCCTCCTTTTAAAATTAATTTAAACATAGCTGTACCGGTTAATTCCTTTAAAAAATAGAACAGATGAACTGTTTGTGTGTTTTTTATTTAAACGACAGAGTGAAAAGTCCGTGCTGATTGTGAAAAAGCGTTGAATTTATTTTGTGATCAATGAAATTTTCAAGGCTTTGAAATCTGCGTTCGTCGGACATAGAATGAATTAAAATTGTCATGTTGTTTTGTTCGATTAAGATTAAATACGAATACGTATACGTATGACATACGTTTAAAAATGCATTCTCCCTTTTATTGCGACTTGCCGTATTTCACAAGCCGCTTTTTTTATTTTCACACCAGTTTTGTCATGCAGAAATCGTTTCATGCTGTTGGGTAATTAAAGCAAAGCAAGATCTCGTGTTTCGTGTGCTTTTTGTATATACATTTGCAAAATTTGTGTAGCTTGTTTTAAAATTAAAACACCGTGTCTGAGTAAGACATAGGATTTATAGGCTTTGGAAACTCGGAAACATTTGAGTATCGCTTCTCGGCCTTTTGGCTAAGATCAAAGTGTAGTATCTGTTCTTATCAGCTTAATATCTGATACGTACCCCATGTGGGTACTTCGATATTAAACTGATTTTTGCAACTAGGTGAGATGTTAGGTGCTTGCACCGCTCTTGCCACGAGTTGGCCTGGTATTGCAGTACCTCCAGGATCGGCTCACTCCCCATTTCGGGGAGAAAATTAAAATAGAAAAATAGCTCCTTCTATAGTCTGAGAAACAGCCCCAGTAAAATATTCTCTAATACTTTTTCTATATTATTTTATGTTATGTATTGTATAGTTTTACTCATTGTTGTAAATTAATTCTACTTCTCGCGCATGTAAAATAAATCGCATATTATTTTATTTGTTTATGTCTGTTCTCTGAAAAGTATTTTTTTCTTTTCTAATAATGTGATGGGTTTTTTTTTTTCTCTTTCTCTCTCTCGCTTGTATTCATAACAGCATATGTCAGTGTAATAATGTATTCTCGTTCCTTTAAAACAAACTCTATATAAATTTTTAGCGTTACGGAAAAACGCGGGGAAAAGAATTACGTCCCCTTCTACTGTTTCAATCATCGTTAATAGCGACGTCGCCTCAGAACGAGGGCAAACGATGGAAACTACAGTCGGCCGGTAAGTTTTTTCCTCCTTTTAAAATTAATTTAAACATAGCTGTACCGGTTAATTCCTTTAAAAAATAGAACAGATGAACTGTTTGTGTGTTTTTTATTTAAACGACAGAGTGAAAAGTCCGTGCTGATTGTGAAAAAGCGTTGAATTTATTTTGTGATCAATGAAATTTTCAAGGCTTTGAAATCTGCGTTCGTCGGACATAGAATGAATTAAAATTGTCATGTTGTTTTGTTCGATTAAGATTAAATACGAATACGTATACGTATGACATACGTTTAAAAATGCATTCTCCCTTTTATTGCGACTTGCCGTATTTCACAAGCCGCTTTTTTTATTTTCACACCAGTTTTGTCATGCAGAAATCGTTTCATGCTGTTGGGTAATTAAAGCAAAGCAAGATCTCGTGTTTCGTGTGCTTTTTGTATATACATTTGCAAAATTTGTGTAGCTTGTTTTAAAATTAAAACACCGTGTCTGAGTAAGACATAGGATTTATAGGCTTTGGAAACTCGGAAACATTTGAGTATCGCTTCTCGGCCTTTTGGCTAAGATCAAAGTGTAGTATCTGTTCTTATCAGCTTAATATCTGATACGTACCCCATGTGGGTACTTCGATATTAAACTGATTTTTGCAACTAGGTGAGATGTTAGGTGCTTGCACCGCTCTTGCCACGAGTTGGCCTGGTATTGCAGTACCTCCAGGATCGGCTCACTCCCCATTTCGGGGAGAAAATTAAAATAGAAAAATAGCTCCTTCTATAGTCTGAGAAACAGCCCCAGTAAAATATTCTCTAATACTTTTTCTATATTATTTTATGTTATGTATTGTATAGTTTTACTCATTGTTGTAAATTAATTCTACTTCTCGCGCATGTAAAATAAATCGCATATTATTTTATTTGTTTATGTCTGTTCTCTGAAAAGTATTTTTTTCTTTTCTAATAATGTGATGGGTTTTTTTTTTTCTCTTTCTCTCTCTCGCTTGTATTCATAACAGCATATGTCAGTGTAATAATGTATTCTCGTTCCTTTAAAACAAACTCTATATAAATTTTTAGCGTTACGGAAAAACGCGGGGAAAAGAATTACGTCCCCTTCTACTGTTTCAATCATCGTTAATAGCGACGTCGCCTCAGAACGAGGGCAAACGATGGAAACTACAGTCGGCCGGTAAGTTTTTTCCTCCTTTTAAAATTAATTTAAACATAGCTGTACCGGTTAATTCCTTTAAAAAATAGAACAGATGAACTGTTTGTGTGTTTTTTATTTAAACGACAGAGTGAAAAGTCCGTGCTGATTGTGAAAAAGCGTTGAATTTATTTTGTGATCAATGAAATTTTCAAGGCTTTGAAATCTGCGTTCGTCGGACATAGAATGAATTAAAATTGTCATGTTGTTTTGTTCGATTAAGATTAAATACGAATACGTATACGTATGACATACGTTTAAAAATGCATTCTCCCTTTTATTGCGACTTGCCGTATTTCACAAGCCGCTTTTTTTATTTTCACACCAGTTTTGTCATGCAGAAATCGTTTCATGCTGTTGGGTAATTAAAGCAAAGCAAGATCTCGTGTTTCGTGTGCTTTTTGTATATACATTTGCAAAATTTGTGTAGCTTGTTTTAAAATTAAAACACCGTGTCTGAGTAAGACATAGGATTTATAGGCTTTGGAAACTCGGAAACATTTGAGTATCGCTTCTCGGCCTTTTGGCTAAGATCAAAGTGTAGTATCTGTTCTTATCAGCTTAATATCTGATACGTACCCCATGTGGGTACTTCGATATTAAACTGATTTTTGCAACTAGGTGAGATGTTAGGTGCTTGCACCGCTCTTGCCACGAGTTGGCCTGGTATTGCAGTACCTCCAGGATCGGCTCACTCCCCATTTCGGGGAGAAAATTAAAATAGAAAAATAGCTCCTTCTATAGTCTGAGAAACAGCCCCAGTAAAATATTCTCTAATACTTTTTCTATATTATTTTATGTTATGTATTGTATAGTTTTACTCATTGTTGTAAATTAATTCTACTTCTCGCGCATGTAAAATAAATCGCATATTATTTTATTTGTTTATGTCTGTTCTCTGAAAAGTATTTTTTTCTTTTCTAATAATGTGATGGGTTTTTTTTTTTCTCTTTCTCTCTCTCGCTTGTATTCATAACAGCATATGTCAGTGTAATAATGTATTCTCGTTCCTTTAAAACAAACTCTATATAAATTTTTAGCGTTACGGAAAAACGCGGGGAAAAGAATTACGTCCCCTTCTACTGTTTCAATCATCGTTAATAGCGACGTCGCCTCAGAACGAGGGCAAACGATGGAAACTACAGTCGGCCGGTAAGTTTTTTCCTCCTTTTAAAATTAATTTAAACATAGCTGTACCGGTTAATTCCTTTAAAAAATAGAACAGATGAACTGTTTGTGTGTTTTTTATTTAAACGACAGAGTGAAAAGTCCGTGCTGATTGTGAAAAAGCGTTGAATTTATTTTGTGATCAATGAAATTTTCAAGGCTTTGAAATCTGCGTTCGTCGGACATAGAATGAATTAAAATTGTCATGTTGTTTTGTTCGATTAAGATTAAATACGAATACGTATACGTATGACATACGTTTAAAAATGCATTCTCCCTTTTATTGCGACTTGCCGTATTTCACAAGCCGCTTTTTTTATTTTCACACCAGTTTTGTCATGCAGAAATCGTTTCATGCTGTTGGGTAATTAAAGCAAAGCAAGATCTCGTGTTTCGTGTGCTTTTTGTATATACATTTGCAAAATTTGTGTAGCTTGTTTTAAAATTAAAACACCGTGTCTGAGTAAGACATAGGATTTATAGGCTTTGGAAACTCGGAAACATTTGAGTATCGCTTCTCGGCCTTTTGGCTAAGATCAAAGTGTAGTATCTGTTCTTATCAGCTTAATATCTGATACGTACCCCATGTGGGTACTTCGATATTAAACTGATTTTTGCAACTAGGTGAGATGTTAGGTGCTTGCACCGCTCTTGCCACGAGTTGGCCTGGTATTGCAGTACCTCCAGGATCGGCTCACTCCCCATTTCGGGGAGAAAATTAAAATAGAAAAATAGCTCCTTCTATAGTCTGAGAAACAGCCCCAGTAAAATATTCTCTAATACTTTTTCTATATTATTTTATGTTATGTATTGTATAGTTTTACTCATTGTTGTAAATTAATTCTACTTCTCGCGCATGTAAAATAAATCGCATATTATTTTATTTGTTTATGTCTGTTCTCTGAAAAGTATTTTTTTCTTTTCTAATAATGTGATGGGTTTTTTTTTTTCTCTTTCTCTCTCTCGCTTGTATTCATAACAGCATATGTCAGTGTAATAATGTATTCTCGTTCCTTTAAAACAAACTCTATATAAATTTTTAGCGTTACGGAAAAACGCGGGGAAAAGAATTACGTCCCCTTCTACTGTTTCAATCATCGTTAATAGCGACGTCGCCTCAGAACGAGGGCAAACGATGGAAACTACAGTCGGCCGGTAAGTTTTTTCCTCCTTTTAAAATTAATTTAAACATAGCTGTACCGGTTAATTCCTTTAAAAAATAGAACAGATGAACTGTTTGTGTGTTTTTTATTTAAACGACAGAGTGAAAAGTCCGTGCTGATTGTGAAAAAGCGTTGAATTTATTTTGTGATCAATGAAATTTTCAAGGCTTTGAAATCTGCGTTCGTCGGACATAGAATGAATTAAAATTGTCATGTTGTTTTGTTCGATTAAGATTAAATACGAATACGTATACGTATGACATACGTTTAAAAATGCATTCTCCCTTTTATTGCGACTTGCCGTATTTCACAAGCCGCTTTTTTTATTTTCACACCAGTTTTGTCATGCAGAAATCGTTTCATGCTGTTGGGTAATTAAAGCAAAGCAAGATCTCGTGTTTCGTGTGCTTTTTGTATATACATTTGCAAAATTTGTGTAGCTTGTTTTAAAATTAAAACACCGTGTCTGAGTAAGACATAGGATTTATAGGCTTTGGAAACTCGGAAACATTTGAGTATCGCTTCTCGGCCTTTTGGCTAAGATCAAAGTGTAGTATCTGTTCTTATCAGCTTAATATCTGATACGTACCCCATGTGGGTACTTCGATATTAAACTGATTTTTGCAACTAGGTGAGATGTTAGGTGCTTGCACCGCTCTTGCCACGAGTTGGCCTGGTATTGCAGTACCTCCAGGATCGGCTCACTCCCCATTTCGGGGAGAAAATTAAAATAGAAAAATAGCTCCTTCTATAGTCTGAGAAACAGCCCCAGTAAAATATTCTCTAATACTTTTTCTATATTATTTTATGTTATGTATTGTATAGTTTTACTCATTGTTGTAAATTAATTCTACTTCTCGCGCATGTAAAATAAATCGCATATTATTTTATTTGTTTATGTCTGTTCTCTGAAAAGTATTTTTTTCTTTTCTAATAATGTGATGGGTTTTTTTTTTTCTCTTTCTCTCTCTCGCTTGTATTCATAACAGCATATGTCAGTGTAATAATGTATTCTCGTTCCTTTAAAACAAACTCTATATAAATTTTTAGCGTTACGGAAAAACGCGGGGAAAAGAATTACGTCCCCTTCTACTGTTTCAATCATCGTTAATAGCGACGTCGCCTCAGAACGAGGGCAAACGATGGAAACTACAGTCGGCCGGTAAGTTTTTTCCTCCTTTTAAAATTAATTTAAACATAGCTGTACCGGTTAATTCCTTTAAAAAATAGAACAGATGAACTGTTTGTGTGTTTTTTATTTAAACGACAGAGTGAAAAGTCCGTGCTGATTGTGAAAAAGCGTTGAATTTATTTTGTGATCAATGAAATTTTCAAGGCTTTGAAATCTGCGTTCGTCGGACATAGAATGAATTAAAATTGTCATGTTGTTTTGTTCGATTAAGATTAAATACGAATACGTATACGTATGACATACGTTTAAAAATGCATTCTCCCTTTTATTGCGACTTGCCGTATTTCACAAGCCGCTTTTTTTATTTTCACACCAGTTTTGTCATGCAGAAATCGTTTCATGCTGTTGGGTAATTAAAGCAAAGCAAGATCTCGTGTTTCGTGTGCTTTTTGTATATACATTTGCAAAATTTGTGTAGCTTGTTTTAAAATTAAAACACCGTGTCTGAGTAAGACATAGGATTTATAGGCTTTGGAAACTCGGAAACATTTGAGTATCGCTTCTCGGCCTTTTGGCTAAGATCAAAGTGTAGTATCTGTTCTTATCAGCTTAATATCTGATACGTACCCCATGTGGGTACTTCGATATTAAACTGATTTTTGCAACTAGGTGAGATGTTAGGTGCTTGCACCGCTCTTGCCACGAGTTGGCCTGGTATTGCAGTACCTCCAGGATCGGCTCACTCCCCATTTCGGGGAGAAAATTAAAATAGAAAAATAGCTCCTTCTATAGTCTGAGAAACAGCCCCAGTAAAATATTCTCTAATACTTTTTCTATATTATTTTATGTTATGTATTGTATAGTTTTACTCATTGTTGTAAATTAATTCTACTTCTCGCGCATGTAAAATAAATCGCATATTATTTTATTTGTTTATGTCTGTTCTCTGAAAAGTATTTTTTTCTTTTCTAATAATGTGATGGGTTTTTTTTTTTTCTCTTTCTCTCTCTCGCTTGTATTCATAACAGCATATGTCAGTGTAATAATGTATTCTCGTTCCTTTAAAACAAACTCTATATAAATTTTTAGCGTTACGGAAAAACGCGGGGAAAAGAATTACGTCCCCTTCTACTGTTTCAATCATCGTTAATAGCGACGTCGCCTCAGAACGAGGGCAAACGATGGAAACTACAGTCGGCCGGTAAGTTTTTTCCTCCTTTTAAAATTAATTTAAACATAGCTGTACCGGTTAATTCCTTTAAAAAATAGAACAGATGAACTGTTTGTGTGTTTTTTATTTAAACGACAGAGTGAAAAGTCCGTGCTGATTGTGAAAAAGCGTTGAATTTATTTTGTGATCAATGAAATTTTCAAGGCTTTGAAATCTGCGTTCGTCGGACATAGAATGAATTAAAATTGTCATGTTGTTTTGTTCGATTAAGATTAAATACGAATACGTATACGTATGACATACGTTTAAAAATGCATTCTCCCTTTTATTGCGACTTGCCGTATTTCACAAGCCGCTTTTTTTATTTTCACACCAGTTTTGTCATGCAGAAATCGTTTCATGCTGTTGGGTAATTAAAGCAAAGCAAGATCTCGTGTTTCGTGTGCTTTTTGTATATACATTTGCAAAATTTGTGTAGCTTGTTTTAAAATTAAAACACCGTGTCTGAGTAAGACATAGGATTTATAGGCTTTGGAAACTCGGAAACATTTGAGTATCGCTTCTCGGCCTTTTGGCTAAGATCAAAGTGTAGTATCTGTTCTTATCAGCTTAATATCTGATACGTACCCCATGTGGGTACTTCGATATTAAACTGATTTTTGCAACTAGGTGAGATGTTAGGTGCTTGCACCGCTCTTGCCACGAGTTGGCCTGGTATTGCAGTACCTCCAGGATCGGCTCACTCCCCATTTCGGGGAGAAAATTAAAATAGAAAAATAGCTCCTTCTATAGTCTGAGAAACAGCCCCAGTAAAATATTCTCTAATACTTTTTCTATATTATTTTATGTTATGTATTGTATAGTTTTACTCATTGTTGTAAATTAATTCTACTTCTCGCGCATGTAAAATAAATCGCATATTATTTTATTTGTTTATGTCTGTTCTCTGAAAAGTATTTTTTTCTTTTCTAATAATGTGATGGGTTTTTTTTTTTCTCTTTCTCTCTCTCGCTTGTATTCATAACAGCATATGTCAGTGTAATAATGTATTCTCGTTCCTTTAAAACAAACTCTATATAAATTTTTAGCGTTACGGAAAAACGCGGGGAAAAGAATTACGTCCCCTTCTACTGTTTCAATCATCGTTAATAGCGACGTCGCCTCAGAACGAGGGCAAACGATGGAAACTACAGTCGGCCGGTAAGTTTTTTCCTCCTTTTAAAATTAATTTAAACATAGCTGTACCGGTTAATTCCTTTAAAAAATAGAACAGATGAACTGTTTGTGTGTTTTTTATTTAAACGACAGAGTGAAAAGTCCGTGCTGATTGTGAAAAAGCGTTGAATTTATTTTGTGATCAATGAAATTTTCAAGGCTTTGAAATCTGCGTTCGTCGGACATAGAATGAATTAAAATTGTCATGTTGTTTTGTTCGATTAAGATTAAATACGAATACGTATACGTATGACATACGTTTAAAAATGCATTCTCCCTTTTATTGCGACTTGCCGTATTTCACAAGCCGCTTTTTTTATTTTCACACCAGTTTTGTCATGCAGAAATCGTTTCATGCTGTTGGGTAATTAAAGCAAAGCAAGATCTCGTGTTTCGTGTGCTTTTTGTATATACATTTGCAAAATTTGTGTAGCTTGTTTTAAAATTAAAACACCGTGTCTGAGTAAGACATAGGATTTATAGGCTTTGGAAACTCGGAAACATTTGAGTATCGCTTCTCGGCCTTTTGGCTAAGATCAAAGTGTAGTATCTGTTCTTATCAGCTTAATATCTGATACGTACCCCATGTGGGTACTTCGATATTAAACTGATTTTTGCAACTAGGTGAGATGTTAGGTGCTTGCACCGCTCTTGCCACGAGTTGGCCTGGTATTGCAGTACCTCCAGGATCGGCTCACTCCCCATTTCGGGGAGAAAATTAAAATAGAAAAATAGCTCCTTCTATAGTCTGAGAAACAGCCCCAGTAAAATATTCTCTAATACTTTTTCTATATTATTTTATGTTATGTATTGTATAGTTTTACTCATTGTTGTAAATTAATTCTACTTCTCGCGCATGTAAAATAAATCGCATATTATTTTATTTGTTTATGTCTGTTCTCTGAAAAGTATTTTTTTCTTTTCTAATAATGTGATGGGTTTTTTTTTTTCTCTTTCTCTCTCTCGCTTGTATTCATAACAGCATATGTCAGTGTAATAATGTATTCTCGTTCCTTTAAAACAAACTCTATATAAATTTTTAGCGTTACGGAAAAACGCGGGGAAAAGAATTACGTCCCCTTCTACTGTTTCAATCATCGTTAATAGCGACGTCGCCTCAGAACGAGGGCAAACGATGGAAACTACAGTCGGCCGGTAAGTTTTTTCCTCCTTTTAAAATTAATTTAAACATAGCTGTACCGGTTAATTCCTTTAAAAAATAGAACAGATGAACTGTTTGTGTGTTTTTTATTTAAACGACAGAGTGAAAAGTCCGTGCTGATTGTGAAAAAGCGTTGAATTTATTTTGTGATCAATGAAATTTTCAAGGCTTTGAAATCTGCGTTCGTCGGACATAGAATGAATTAAAATTGTCATGTTGTTTTGTTCGATTAAGATTAAATACGAATACGTATACGTATGACATACGTTTAAAAATGCATTCTCCCTTTTATTGCGACTTGCCGTATTTCACAAGCCGCTTTTTTTATTTTCACACCAGTTTTGTCATGCAGAAATCGTTTCATGCTGTTGGGTAATTAAAGCAAAGCAAGATCTCGTGTTTCGTGTGCTTTTTGTATATACATTTGCAAAATTTGTGTAGCTTGTTTTAAAATTAAAACACCGTGTCTGAGTAAGACATAGGATTTATAGGCTTTGGAAACTCGGAAACATTTGAGTATCGCTTCTCGGCCTTTTGGCTAAGATCAAAGTGTAGTATCTGTTCTTATCAGCTTAATATCTGATACGTACCCCATGTGGGTACTTCGATATTAAACTGATTTTTGCAACTAGGTGAGATGTTAGGTGCTTGCACCGCTCTTGCCACGAGTTGGCCTGGTATTGCAGTACCTCCAGGATCGGCTCACTCCCCATTTCGGGGAGAAAATTAAAATAGAAAAATAGCTCCTTCTATAGTCTGAGAAACAGCCCCAGTAAAATATTCTCTAATA